>NC_141883.1:11403866-11706897 GCF_030686135.1 Camelina sativa
GTGATGCCGTGATGACTGCATGCTACCTAATCAACCGAACACCAACTAGAGTTCTTCATGACTTATCTCCATTTGAAGTACTAAACAAATTTAAACCATCTCTTGATCACTTACGAGTTTTCGGCTGTGTTTGTTTTGTGTTAGTACCAGGAGAACAAAGGAGTAAGCTGGATGCCAAAAGTACAAAGTGTATGTTCATTGGCTACTCCACCACACAAAAGGGGTACAAATGTTATGATCCGGCCACAAGTCGACTATATGTCTCTCGAGACGTCCGGTTTCTAGAACATATGGGCTACCATGACAAGAGGGATTGGAACAGCCTTAAAGATCTCTCTCACTCACCTAATGACCGAGCTTCGAGTCTACGGTTCCTTCTTGATCACCTTGGCAACCCATCTCCACCAACGGGTGCCGTGCGGCCAACACTAAGTCAAATTTCTACCGATGGTGGGTCTGACCAAGGAGATGCAAATGACAATGGTTCAGCCCAAGATGGTGAATCTCTCGGGTCTGGCCTACCCATAACCGGTGTTCCCGTCCCTGGCCCTACAACGGACACGCATGCTCCGGCGGCGGCCGAGGAAAACACGGAGACGGCTCCTACGGACGGTACGCCCACCGTGTTGCCTAGCGTGGATCCACTTCCGGCACCAGTCCTGCGTCGGAGCACCAGACCTCGATCAGATCCCTCCACTTGGAAGAACAAGCGTGTCTATTACAACAGCCAAGCTGTCGCTCATCCCATTCAGTCCGTTTGTTCCCTTGAGCTGTTACCTGCTGATCACCAAGCTTTCTTCGGCCAAGTGGACGCCAATTGGATCCCGCAGACATATGATGAAGCTAAGGAACATCAAGTTTGGTTAGATGCGGTCAAGAATGAAACTGGCGCCATGATCCGGAATCATACGTGGGACGAATCGGATCTTCCTCAAGGCAAGCGGGCAGTTAGCTCCAAATGGGTGTTTACCATAAAGTATTTGAGCAATGGTGACATTGAACGGCATAAAGCCAGGTTAGTGGCCCGTGGCTTCACCCAAACCTATGGCGCGGACTACACGGACACCTTTGCACCCGTGGCCAAGCTCCATACGGTTCGGGTTGTGCTGTCTCTTGCTGTCAACCTCTCATGGGACTTATGGCAGATGGATGTGAAGAACGCCTTCCTTCAAGGTGAACTTGATGAAGAAGTGTACATGACGCCTCCTCCCGGCCTTGAAGACATGGTTACACCCGGAAAAGTCTTGAGGCTACGTAAGGCCATCTATGGCCTTAAGCAGTCCCCACGAGCGTGGTACCACAAACTAAGCTCCACTCTCAAGACTGATGGTTTTACGCGATCGGAGGCTGATCATACTCTCTTCACGCGTCGCACCTCTATTGGTTGGGTGGTGGTGCTCATATACGTCGACGACATCATCGTGACTGGTGATGATAAGGCGGCCATTCAGGACACCAAGGACTCTCTCAAGTCGGTATTTGACATCAAGGACCTTGGGGAACTCAAATACTTTCTTGGTATTGAGATTTGTCGCTCACCGGAAGGACTCTTCCTCTCACAACGCAAGTTTACTCTTGACTTGTTAGAGGAGACTGGCAAGCTTGGTGTGTCTCCGGTTGCTACGCCCCTTGATGAAGATTACCAGCTCAAGCGAAAGGGGGAGAGCTTACGGGCAAAAGAAGGCCGACCTAAGGAACCAATGGACGAGCCATTCTTAGACGTCACACGCTACCGCCGGCTTGTAGGTAAGCTGATATACCTTACTATCACACGACCTGACATATCCTATGCTGTGAATCAGGTTAGCCAACATATGAAGGCACCAAGCAAGTACCAATGGAGTCAAGTCGAAAGGATCCTAAGCTATCTCAAGGGCAGTCCGGGTCAAGGTATTTGGATGGGCAAGAATGACAACACCGAAATCGTTGGCTATTGTGATGCGGATTACAATGGCGACACGCTGGATAGGAGATCCACCACTGGGTACTGCACGTTTGTTGGAGGCAACTTGGTTACATGGAGGTCTAAGAAACAAAAGGTGGTTTCATGCTCTAGCGCCGAGGCCGAGTATAGAGCTATGAGGAAGCTCACTAACGAGATGACATGGCTGAAGGGTCTACTCAAGGACTTAGGCATCGAAACAAAGCAGCCCATGACCATGCATTGCGACAATGAAGCGGCCATCCACATTGCTACAAACTCGGTCTTTCATGAGAGGACCAAGCACATAGAAAGCGATTGCCACAAGGTGAGAGAGAAGATTGAAGAAGGAGTGGTGTTACCATGCCACACAAGGAGTCAAGATCAGCTAGCTGACATCTTCACCAAGTCTGCAAGCTCCAAGGTTTGTGATCACATCTATAGCAAACTTGGACTTGTAGACATTACACGGCCATGATCAAGCTTCTCTAATCCGTGGACAGCACACTCTTTTTCCCTCGACTTGGTTTTGTCCCATGAGGTTTTCTAAGTCAAGGTTTTTAATGAGGTGCTGCTTCACGGGTTCCAAGCTTAGCCATTTCATTAGGCTAAGCTTGAGGGGGAGTATTGATCAAAAGAATAAGCCTAAGGCAGCCATGGCCGTCCGTACGAGTATTGAATATGGGCTGTCCGTACAAGTGTGGTGAAATGGCCGAGTCTTCTAGTGATAAGGAATGGAGAGGAGGCCTGCTCATCCTAAGCCCATTAGAAGACTCTAGAATTCCCAAGATAGCCGTTGGAGGGAAAGCGCAAGTGGAGCAAGAAGAGTCACGGGTGATGTTTGGTTTAAGGAGACTAAGACGGGTCGCTATCAACCTTGGGATTAGTCTCTTCTCTCTTCCTGTCCCTATCACTTAGCTGTGCGGTTTGTAAAGGGTGTAGCCCTAGAGTTTCTCATGATATAAATAGGCATTAGCCTACATTGTAACCGATATTCTTATGGAACAATAACCTAATCTTTTCTTCTTCCTCATTCTCTTTGTCTACCGATATCTCTCATCAATCTCTTGATTCTCTTCTCTATTCTACAAAGTCTTACATTTGAGTGACTAGACAATACTTAAACCCGTTTTATCCGAAACAGGCTAAAACCAAGAAAACATTGATTCAAAGCAGTAAACAGCTATGTTACTCTTTCTAGGGTCAAAATATGTAAAAATCCAATGCATTTGACTAATTATAAGATTTCGGGTTGAATTTGGAGTGTTTAGACAACAGTTAAACCCGTTATATCCCAAAATATGCATAAACCAAGAAAACAAGCTAAAACCGAGAGAAAACATTGATTCGAAGCAGTAAACAGCTATGTTACTCTTTCTTGGGTCAAAATATGTAACAATCCAATGCATTTGACTAATTATAAGAGTTTGGGTTGAATTTGGAGTGTTTAGACACCAATTATCTCCATTTTGTCCCGAAACAGGCTAAAACCGAGAAAACATTGATTCGAAGCAGTAAATATCTTTGTTACTATTTCTAGGGTCAGAATGTGTGACAATCCAATGCATTTGACTTAATGTAAGAGTTCGGAATGAATTTGGAGTGTTTAGGCAATACTTAAACCCGTTTTATCCGAAACAGGCTAAAACCAAGAAAACATTGATTCAAAGCAGTAAACAGCTTTGTTACTGTTTCTAAGGTTAGAATGTGTGACAAACCAATGCATTTGACTAATTGTAAGAGTTCGGGATGAATTTGGAGTGTTTAGACAACAGTTAAACCCGTTATATCCCAAAATAGGCATAAACCGAGAAAACAAGCTAAAACCGAGAGAAAACATTGATTCGAAGCAGTAAACAGCTATGTTACTCTTTCTTGGGTCAAAATATGTAACAATCCAATGCATTTGACTAATTATAAGAGTTTGGGTTGAATTTGGAGTGTTTAGACACCAATTATCTCCATATTGTCCCGAAACAGGCTAAAACCGAGAAAACATTGATTCGAAGCAGTAAATATCTTTGTAACTATTTCTAGGGTCAGAATGTGTGACAATCCAATGCATTTGACTTAATGTAAAAGTTCGGAATGAATTTGGAGTGTTTAGACAATACTTAAACCCGTTTTATCCGAAACAGGCTAAAACCAAGAAAACATTGATTCAAAGCAGTAAACAGCTTTGTTACTGTTTCTAGGGTCAGAATGTGTGAGAAACCAATGCATTTGACTAATTGTAAGAGTTCGGGATGAATTTGAGTGTCTAGACAATACTTAAACCCGTTTTATCCGAAACAGGCTAAAACCAAGAAAACATTGATTCAAAGCAGTAAACAGCTATGTTACTCTTTCTAGGGTCAAAATATGTAAAAATCCAATGCATTTGACTAATTATAAGATTTCGGGTTAAATTTGGAGTGTTTAGACAACAGTTAAACCCGTTATATCCCAAAATATGCATAAACCAAGAAAACAAGCTAAAACCGAGAGAAAACATTGATTCGAAGCAGTAAACAGCTATGTTACTCTTTCTTGGGTCAAAATATGTAACAATCCAATGCATTTGACTAATTATAAGAGTTTGGGTTGAATTTGGAGTGTTTAGACACCAATTATCTCCATTTTGTCCCGAAACAGGCTAAAACCGAGAAAACATTGATTCGAAGCAGTAAATATCTTTGTTACTATTTCTAGGGTCAGAATGTGTGACAATCCAATGCATTTGACTTAATGTAAGAGTTCGGAATGAATTTGGAGTGTTTAGGCAATACTTAAACCCGTTTTATCCGAAACAGGCTAAAACCAAGAAAACATTGATTCAAAGCAGTAAACAGCTTTGTTACTGTTTCTAAGGTTAGAATGTGTGACAAACCAATGCATTTGACTAATTGTAAGAGTTCGGGATGAATTTGGAGTGTTTAGACAACAGTTAAACCCGTTATATCCCAAAATAGGCATAAACCGAGAAAACAAGCTAAAACCGAGAGAAAACATTGATTCGAAGCAGTAAACAGCTATGTTACTCTTTCTTGGGTCAAAATATGTAACAATCCAATGCATTTGACTAATTATAAGAGTTTGGGTTGAATTTGGAGTGTTTAGACACCAATTATCACCATTTTGTCCCGAAATAGGCTAAAACCGAGAAAACATTGATTCGAAGCAGTAAATATCTTTGTTACTATTTCTAGGGTCAGAATGTGTGACAGTCCAATGCATTCGACTAATAGTAAGAGTTCTGGATGAATTTGGAGTGTTTAGACAAAACTTAAACCCGTTTGATCCCAAAACAGGCTTAAACCGAGAAAACAGGCTAAAACAGAGAGAAAACATTGATTCGAAGCAGTAAACAGCTATGTTACTCTTTCTAGGGTCAAAATATGTAACAATCCAATGCATTTGACTAATTATAAGATTTCGGGTTGAATTTCGAGTGTTTAGACACCACTTTTACCCATTTTGTCCCGGAACAGGCTAAAACCGAGAAAACATTGATTCTAAGCAGTAAACAGCTTTGTCACTGTTTCTAGGGTCAGAATGTGTGCCAATCCAATGCATTTGACTTATTGTAAGAGTTCGGAATGAATTTGGAGTGTTTAGACAATACTTAAACCCGTTTTATCCGAAACAGGCTAAAACCAAGAAAACATTGATTGAAAGCAGTAAACAGATTTGTTACTGTTTCTAGGGTCATAATGTGTGACAAACCAATGCATTTGACTAATTGTAAGAGTTCGGGATGAATTTGGAGTGTTTAGACAACAGTTAAACCCGTTATATTCCAAAATAGGCTTAAACCGAGAAAACAAGCTAAAACCGAGAGAAAACATTGATTCGAAGCAGTAAACAGCTATGTTACTGTTTCTTGGGTCAAAGTATGTAACAATCCAATGCATTTGACTAATGATAAGAGTTTGGGTTGAATTTGGAGTGTTTAGACACCAATTATACCCATTTTCTCGCGAAACAGGCTAAAACCAAGAAAACATTGATTCGAAGCAGTAAATAGCTTTGTTACTATTTCTAGGGTCAAAAATGTGTGACAGTCCAATGTATTTGACTAATAGTAAGAGTTCTGGATGAATTTGGAGTGTTTAGACAACACTTAAACCGGTTTTATCCCAAAACAGGCTAAGACCGAGAAAACAGGCTAAAACAGAGAGAAAACATTGATTCGAAGCAGTAAACAGCTATGTTACTCTTTCTAGGGTCAAAATATGTAACAATCCAATGCATTTGACTAATTATAAGATTTCGGGTTGAATTTGGAGTGTTTAGACACCACTTTTACCCATTTTGTCCCGGAACAGGCTAAACCCGAGAAAACATTGATTCTAAGCAGTAAACAGCTTTGTTACTGTTTCTAGGGTCAGAATTTGTGCCAATCTAATGCATTTGACTTATTGTAAGAGTTCAGAATGAATTTGGAGTGTTTAGACAATATTTAAACCCGTTTTATCCCAAAACAGGCTAAAACCAAGAAAACATTGATTCAAAGCAGTAAACAGCTTTCTTACTGTTTCTAGGGTCAGAATGTGTGGCAAACCAATGCATTTGTCTAATTATAAGATTTCAGGTTGAATTTGGAGTGTTTAGACACCACTTTTACCCATTTTGTCCTAGAACAGGCTAAAACCGAGAAAACATTGATTCTAAGCAGTAAACAGCTTTATTACTGTTTCTAGGGTCAGAATGTGTGCCAATATAATGCATTTGACTTATTGTAAGAGTTCGGAATGAATTTGGAGTGTTTAGACAATATTTAAACCCGTTTTATCCCGAAACTGGCTAAAACCAAGAAAACATTGATTCAAAGCAGTAAACATGTTTGTTACTGTTTCTAGGGTCAGAATGTGTGACAAACCAATGTATTTGACTAATTTTAAGAGTTTGGGATGAATTTGGAGTGTTTAGACAACAGTTAAACCCGTTATATCCCAAAATAGGCATAAACCGAGAAAACAAGCTAAAAACGAGAGAAAACATTGATTCAAAGCAGTAAACAGCTATGTTACTCTTTCTTGGGTCAAAATATGTAACAATCCAATGCATTTGACTAATTATAAGAGTTTAGGTTGAATTTGGAGTGTTTAGACACCAATTATCCCCATTTTGTCCCGAAATAGGCTAAAACCGAGAAAACATTGATTCGAAGCAGTAAATATCTTTATTACTATTTCTAGGGTCAGAATGTGTGACAGTCCAATGCATTCGACTAATAGTAAGAGTTCTGGATGAATTTGGAGTGTTTAGACAACACTTAAACCCGTTTGATCACAAAACAGGCTTAAACCGAGAAAACAAGCTGAAACAGAGAGAAAACATTGATTCGAAGCAGTAAACAGCTATGTTACTCTTTCTAGGGTCAAAATATGTAACAATCCAATGCATTTGTCTAATTATAAGATTTCGGGTTGAATTTGGAGTGTTTAGATAACACTTTTACCCATTTTGTCCCGGAACAGGCTAAAACCGAGAAAACATTGATTCTAAGCAGTAAACAGCTTTGTTACTGTTTATAGTGTCAGAATGTGTGCCAATCCAATGCATTTGACTTATTGTAAGAGTTCGGAATGAATTTGGAGTGTTTAGACAATATTTAAACCCGTTTTATCCGAAACAGGCTAAAACCAAGAAAACATTGATTCAAAGCAGTAAACAGCTTTGTTACAGTTTCTAGGGTCAGAATGTGTGACAAACCAATGCATTTGACTAATTGTAAGAGTTCGGGATGAATTTGGAGTGTTTAGACAACAGTTAAACCCGTTATATTCCAAAATAGGCTTAAACCGAGAAAACAAGCTAAAACCAGAGAGAAAACATTGATTCGAAGCAGTAAACAGATATGGTACTCTTTCTTGGGTCAAAATATGTAACAATCCAATGCATTTGACTAATATAAGAGTTTGGGTTGAATTTGGAGTGTTTAGACACCAATTATACCCATTTTGTCGCGAAACAGGGTAAAACCGAGAAAACATTGATTTGAAGCAGTAAATAGCTTTGTTACTATTTCTAGGGTCAAAAATGTGTGACAGTCCAATGTATTTGACTAATAGTAAGAGTTCTGGATGAATTTGGAGTGTTTAGACAACACTTAAACCGGTTTTATCCCAAAACAGGCTAAAACCGAGAAAACAGGCTAAAACAGAGAGAAAACATTGCTTCGAAGCAGAAAATAGCTATGTTACTCTTTCTAGGGTCAAAATATGTAACAATCCAATGCATTTGACTAATTATACGATTTCGGGTTGAATTAGGAGTGTTTAGACACCACTTTTACCCATTTTGTCCCGGAACAGGCTAAAACCGAGAAAACATTGATTCTAAGCAGTAAACAGCTTTGGTACTGTTTCTAGGGTCAGAATTTGTGCCAATCTAATGCATTTGACTTATTGTAAGAGTTCAGAATGAATTTGGAGTGTTTAGACAATATTTAAACCCGTTTTATCCCGAAACAGGCTAAAACCAAGAAAACATTGATTCAAAGCAGTAAACAGCTTTGTTACTGTTTCTAGGGTCAGAATGTGTGACAAACCAATGCATTTGACTAATTGTAAGAGTTTGGGATGAATTTGGAGTGTTTAGACAACAGTTAAACCCGTTATATCCCAAAATAGGCATAAACCGAGAAAACAAGCTAAAACCGAGAGAAAACATTGATTCGAAGCAGTAAACAGCTATGTTACTCTTTCTTGGGTCAAAATATGTAACAATCCAATGCATTTGACTAATTATAAGAGTTTGGGTTGAATTTGGAGTGTTTAGACACCAATTATCCCCATTTTGTCCCGAAATAGGCTAAAACCGAGAAAACATTGATTCGAAGCAGTAAATATCTTTGTTACTATTTCTAGGGTCAGAATGTGTGACAGTCCAATGCATTCGACTAATAGTAAGAGTTCTGGATGAATTTGGAGTGTATAGACTACACTTAAACACGTTTGATCCCAAAACAGGCTTAAACCGAGAAAACAAACTAAAACAGAGAGAAAACATTGATTCGAAGCAGTAAACAGCTATGTTACTCTTTCTAGGGTCAAAATATATAACAATCCAATGCATTTGACTAATTATACGATTTCGGGTTGAATTTGGAGTGTTTAGACACCACTTTTACCCATTTTGTCCTGGAACAGGCTAAAACCGAGAAAACATTGATTCTAAGCAGTAAACAGCTTTATTACTGTTTTTAGGGTCAGAATGTGTGCCAATCTAATGCATTTGACTTATTGTAAGAGTTCGGAATGAATTTGGAGTGTTTAGACAATACTTAAACCCGTTTTATCCCGAAACAGGCTAAAACCAAGAAAACATTGATTCAAAGCAGTAAACAGCTTTGTTACTGTTTCTAGGGTCAGAATGTGTGACAAACCAATGCATTTGACTATTTGTAAGAGTTTGGGATGAATTTGGAGTGTTTAGACAATAGTTCAACCCGTTATATTCCAAAATAGGCTTAAACCGAGAAAACAAGCTAAAACCGAGAGAAAACATTGATTCGAAGCAGTAAACAGCTATGTTACTCTTTCTTGGGTCAAAATATGTAACAATCCAATGCATTTAACTAATGATAAGAGTTTGGGTTGAATTTGGAGTGTTTAGACACCAATTATACCCATTTTGTCCCGGAACAGGCTAAAACCGAGAAAACATTGATTCGAAGCAGTAAATAGCTTTGTTACTATTTTTAGGGTCAAAAATGTGTGACAGTCCAATGTATTTGACTAATAGTAAGAGTTCTGGATGAATTTGGAGTGTTTAGACAACACTTAAACCGGTTTTATCCCAAAACAGGCTAAAACCGAGAAAACAGGCTAAAACAGAGAGAAAACATTGATTCGAAGCAGAAAACAGCTATGTTACTCTTGCTAGGGTCAAAATATGTAACAGTCCAATGCATTTGACTAATTATAAGATTTCGGGTTGAATTTGGAGTGTTTAGACACCACTTTTACCCATTTTGTCCCGGAACAGGCTAAAACCGAGAAAACATTGATTCTAAGCAGTAAACAGCTTTGGTACTGTTTCTAGGGTCAGAATGTGTGCCAATCTAATGCATTTGACTTATTGTAAGAGTTCGGAATGAATTTGGAGTGTTTAGACAATACTTAAACCCGTTTTATCCCGAAACAGGCTAAAACCAAGAAAACATTGATTCAAAGCAGTAAACAGCTTTGTTACTGTTTCTAGGGTCAGAATGTGTGACAAACCAATGCATTTGACTATTTGTAAGAGTTCGGGATGAATTTGGAGTGTTTAGACAATAGTTAAACCCGTTATATTCCAAAATAGGCTTAAACCGAGAAAACAAGCTAAAACCGAGAGAAAACATTGATTCGAAGCAGTAAACAGCTATGTTACTCTTTCTTGGGTCAAAATATGTAACAATCCAATGCATTTGACTAATGATAAGAGTTTGGGTTGAATTTGGAGTGTTTAGACACCAATTATACCCATTTTGTCGCGAAACAAGCTAAAACCGAGAAAACATTGATTCGAAGCAGTAAATAGCTTTGTTACTATTTTTAGGGTCAAAATTGTGTGACAGTCCAATGTATTTGACTAATAGTAAGAGTTCTGGATGAATTTGGAGTGTTTAGACAACAGTTAAACCGGTTTTATCCCAAAACAGGCTAAAACCGAGAAAACAGGCTAAAACAGAGAGAAAACATTGATTCGAAGCAGAAAACAGCTATGTTACTCTTGCTAGGGTCAAAATATGTAACAGTCCAATGCATTTGACTAATTATAAGATTTCGGGTTGAATTTGGAGTGTTTAGACACCACTTTTACCCATTTTGTCCCGGAACAGGCTAAAACCGAGAAAACATTGATTCTAAGCAGTAAACAGCTTTGGTACTGTTTCTAGCGTCAGAATTTGGGCCAATCTAATGCATTTGACTTATTGTAAGAGTTCGGAATGAATTTGGAGTGTTTAGACAATACTTAAACCCGTTTTATCCCGAAACAGGCTAAAACCAAGAAAACATTGATTCAAAGCAGTAAACAGCTTTGTTACTGTTTCTAGGGTCAGAATGTGTGACAAACCAATGCATTTGACTATTTGTAAGAGTTCGGGATGAATTTGGAGTGTTTAGACAATAGTTAAACCCGTTATATTCCAAAATAGGCTTAAACCGAGAAAACAAGCTAAAACCGAGAGAAAACATTGATTCGAAGCAGTAAACAGCTATGTTACTCTTTCTTGGGTCAAAATATGTAACAATCCAATGCATTTGACTAATGATAAGAGTTTGGGTTGAATTTGGAGTGTTTAGACACCAATTATACCCATTTTGTCGCGAAACAAGCTAAAACCGAGAAAACATTGATTCGAAGCAGTAAATATCTTTATTACTATTTCTAGGGTCAGAATGTGTGACAGTCCAATGCATTCGACTAATAGTAAGAGTTCTGGATGAATTTGGAGTGTTTAGACAACACTTAAACCCGTTTGATCCCAAAACAGGCTTAAACCGAGAAAACAAGCTGAAACAGAGAGAAAACATTGATTCGAAGCAGTAAACAGCTATGTTACTCTTTCTAGGGTCAAAATATGTAACAATCCAATGCATTTGTCTAATTATAAGATTTCGGGTTGAATTTGGAGTGTTTAGATAACACTTTTACCCATTTTGTCCCGGAACAGGTTAAAACCGAGAAAACATTGATTCTAAGCAGTAAACAGCTTTGTTACTGTTTATAGTGTCAGAATGTGTGCCAATCCAATGCATTTGACTTATTGTAAGAGTTCGGAATGAATTTGGAGTGTTTAGACAATATTTAAACCCGTTTTATCCGAAACAGGCTAAAACCAAGAAAACATTGATTCAAAGCAGTAAACAGCTTTGTTACAGTTTCTAGGGTCAGAATGTGTGACAAACCAATGCATTTGACTAATTGTAAGAGTTCGGGATGAATTTGGAGTGTTTAGACAACAGTTAAACCCGTTATATTCCAAAATAGGCTTAAACCGAGAAAACAAGCTAAAACCAGAGAGAAAACATTGATTCGAAGCAGTAAACAGATATGGTACTCTTTCTTGGGTCAAAATATGTAACAATCCAATGCATTTGACTAATATAAGAGTTTGGGTTGAATTTGGAGTGTTTAGACACCAATTATACCCATTTTGTCGCGAAACAGGGTAAAACCGAGAAAACATTGATTTGAAGCAGTAAATAGCTTTGTTACTATTTCTAGGGTCAAAAATGTGTGACAGTCCAATGTATTTGACTAATAGTAAGAGTTCTGGATGAATTTGGAGTGTTTAGACAACACTTAAACCGGTTTTATCCCAAAACAGGCTAAAACCGAGAAAACAGGCTAAAACAGAGAGAAAACATTGCTTCGAAGCAGAAAATAGCTATGTTACTCTTTCTAGGGTCAAAATATGTAACAATCCAATGCATTTGACTAATTATACGATTTCGGGTTGAATTAGGAGTGTTTAGACACCACTTTTACCCATTTTGTCCCGGAACAGGCTAAAACCGAGAAAACATTGATTCTAAGCAGTAAACAGCTTTGGTACTGTTTCTAGGGTCAGAATTTGTGCCAATCTAATGCATTTGACTTATTGTAAGAGTTCAGAATGAATTTGGAGTGTTTAGACAATATTTAAACCCGTTTTATCCCGAAACAGGCTAAAACCAAGAAAACATTGATTCAAAGCAGTAAACAGCTTTGTTACTGTTTCTAGGGTCAGAATGTGTGACAAACCAATGCATTTGACTAATTGTAAGAGTTTGGGATGAATTTGGAGTGTTTAGACAACAGTTAAACCCGTTATATCCCAAAATAGGCATAAACCGAGAAAACAAGCTAAAACCGAGAGAAAACATTGATTCGAAGCAGTAAACAGCTATGTTACTCTTTCTTGGGTCAAAATATGTAACAATCCAATGCATTTGACTAATTATAAGAGTTTGGGTTGAATTTGGAGTGTTTAGACACCAATTATCCCCATTTTGTCCCGAAATAGGCTAAAACCGAGAAAACATTGATTCGAAGCAGTAAATATCTTTGTTACTATTTCTAGGGTCAGAATGTGTGACAGTCCAATGCATTCGACTAATAGTAAGAGTTCTGGATGAATTTGGAGTGTATAGACTACACTTAAACACGTTTGATCCCAAAACAGGCTTAAACCGAGAAAACAAACTAAAACAGAGAGAAAACATTGATTCGAAGCAGTAAACAGCTATGTTACTCTTTCTAGGGTCAAAATATATAACAATCCAATGCATTTGACTAATTATACGATTTCGGGTTGAATTTGGAGTGTTTAGACACCACTTTTACCCATTTTGTCCTGGAACAGGCTAAAACCGAGAAAACATTGATTCTAAGCAGTAAACAGCTTTATTACTGTTTTTAGGGTCAGAATGTGTGCCAATCTAATGCATTTGACTTATTGTAAGAGTTCGGAATGAATTTGGAGTGTTTAGACAATACTTAAACCCGTTTTATCCCGAAACAGGCTAAAACCAAGAAAACATTGATTCAAAGCAGTAAACAGCTTTGTTACTGTTTCTAGGGTCAGAATGTGTGACAAACCAATGCATTTGACTATTTGTAAGAGTTTGGGATGAATTTGGAGTGTTTAGACAATAGTTCAACCCGTTATATTCCAAAATAGGCTTAAACCGAGAAAACAAGCTAAAACCGAGAGAAAACATTGATTCGAAGCAGTAAACAGCTATGTTACTCTTTCTTGGGTCAAAATATGTAACAATCCAATGCATTTAACTAATGATAAGAGTTTGGGTTGAATTTGGAGTGTTTAGACACCAATTATACCCATTTTGTCGCGAAACAGGCTAAAACCGAGAAAACATTGATTCGAAGCAGTAAATAGCTTTGTTACTATTTCTAGGGTCAAAAATGTGTGACAGTCCAATGTATTTGACTAATAGTAAGAGTTCTGGATGAATTTGGAGTGTTTAGACAACACTTAAACCGGTTTTATCCCAAAACAGGCTAAAACCGAGAAAACAGGCTAAAACAGAGAGAAAACATTGATTCGAAGCAGAAAACAGCTATGTTACTCTTGCTAGGGTCAAAATATGTAACAGTCCAATGCATTTGACTAATTATAAGATTTCGGGTTGAATTTGGAGTGTTTAGACACCACTTTTACCCATTTTGTCCCGGAACAGGCTAAAACCGAGAAAACATTGATTCTAAGCAGTAAACAGCTTTGGTACTGTTTCTAGGGTCAGAATGTGTGCCAATCTAATGCATTTGACTTATTGTAAGAGTTCGGAATGAATTTGGAGTGTTTAGACAATACTTAAACCCGTTTTATCCCGAAACAGGCTAAAACCAAGAAAACATTGATTCAAAGTGTTGGGATTTATGAGACAAAGCTCACAAGAGAGGGTAGACAAACACTTGGTGAATGAATCCCCCTTTACCCACAACAAACTAACTCATTCTCAAGGAGGAGGAGAGAACATCAACTTGTGATGAACCCCCCATAAACAAGCTAGATAGAACCCAAATACTAGAGAGTAAGCGGATCCTAACTAGGAGAAGCACTAGTTTGAGACTTATCCTCTTCTAGTATCACAACACTTAGAGTTTGTGTACTTAGGAGAAGGAGGATTAAGAATCAGTAATCTAGGCTAAGTAAAGCAGTAAATAAGAAGACTTTAGGTGAGATTTGGGAAGAGAATAGGCTGCCTTAAGGGCAGCCTCTAACCGTTTACCCCTAGGCTCTCTACATTGCTAATAAGAACATAAACACTTGTGTAGAGAGGAGAAGATGGGAAACGGATTCTCTTAGTATTAGATAATGTTGTGTTGTATTTTACATATGAGAGATTATACATTAATATAGGAGAAGAGGGTCATATGACCGTTAGACACAAAGAGAGAAGAAGAAGGTGATAGGGACGTTCTCAATTCAACTTGGTGAAAGCGACTTCCTTCCTTCACCAAACGCTCACGTGAATCTTCTTCTTTATGGGCCTCTCTCCCTTGTAAGGCCTCGTTTTCCTTTCTCCCAAGCCTCTCAAACTCGGCCTCTCTATCTACTGGACCGAGCGCAGGCCTAAGGGCCGAGACCGTACGGACGGGCCTTCTCTTCATCGTACGGACGGGCCTTCTCTTCATCGTACGGACGGGCCTGTACGGACGGGCCTTCTCTTCAATGTGTTCACGGCCTAACTGGCCGCTCACCGGACATGGGTCCGTTCACGGACACGGTACATGGTACCTCACGGACACGGACATGGTACCTCACGGACACGGACATGGCCGCACCGGCCTTTACATGGCCTTTCCGGCCTTTCTTCTCTTCTTCCAAGGCTCGGCCTTACCGGCCTCTCCTCTCTCCTCCTTGGTACATTCTAATACTCCCCCGCACGCTTGATCGGTGGGACACCATGGGGACCAAAGATCAAGCGTGGACACGTGAGGACTACCTCATTAAAAACCTTAACAAAGAAAACCACTTGGGAGAAAACTTTGTTAAGTAAAAAGAGTGTAGTCTCCACGTTCCTTGATGTCGCAATGATCTTGGTTTGTCAAGAACCAGCTCTCTTCTCTTTAAGCCTTTGAACCGCTACACTTCCTTAGCCCTCCTTGCCTTTAGCACATTCCTTATGATCTCCATCCTTGCGCCTTTAGAGTTTCTTTGAGGCTCTCATAGTCTCCTTTACCCTTAAACAAGTGATAAAGAAGAAAAGAATAAGTGTTTGCTATGAGGAATATCAAAGGAAAAATTCTAAAAGTGTGACAATTTAAGAAAACATATTAAAGACTAAAGACTAGTAATGAAACTAAGGTAATGAATTTATGAATTAAAATAGAGAAGAGTTTAGAGCACAGCCTTTATGGTGTTTTGATGGATAGGAGGGAGAGAGTTGATCACTGTTGCGGTTTGGAATTCTTCCTTGAGACCGCTCCTCTAACCATGGTTTTAAACCCGGTCAGTTTTATTTGTCAGACTGACACATGCCCACTGAATCGGACATAACTTTCGAACGGCTGCTCGGATTGGTATGATTCCACTTCCACTGGCAAGATGACTCTGTGGTCTCGAACTTTAATGAAGAACGCGGAAGCCGAATCGCAGTGGAAGGGTTTCGTCCGAGTCGATCTTTGAGACGCTTCGGCTGAGCTTTAAGTAAAAACTTTTGCTTGTGGCCGAGCAGAATCTGTGAGGTACGGTCTGAAGTCACTTGATCTCCCCCGTAACCTTTACTTGATGATGGGCTGAAACCTCATCACCTCAGTTGAAGCCTTGTGCATCACCGTTCTTGTGCACATCCAATCAACAGTTGAAACCTTGTGCATCACCTTTCCTAAAGACCATTGTGCACATCCGATCAACAACTTGGCACTAACACACATGCTCTTGGACTGATTCATCACCTTCCACCAGCTTAACAAAGACTTGGTGGCCCTTGGTTCTAACTCCAGGCATTGTGCTGCGCTCTTACATGGCTATCTTGTAGCCTTCAACCTCGCCACTTCTTCTTCTTGAGATAGTAGGCGAGCTCCACACAATCTTCAAGGCTGAAGCTGAAACCAAATTCAATGGAACAGATTCTAAACAAGAGATTGTTAGAGATTAGAGTATAGAGAATATTACTGAAATTAAATAGAGAATTTAGAGAATTAATAAGAGTATATATGGAGAATAGAAAGTGAGAGTATAAGGGAGAGTATTGGCGGTAGTATAAGATGAATGGAGAGTAGAATAGAGAATCTGCTCAAGAGTTCTTATGGACAGAGTTTAACTCTGTTTTCTTGAGTTGAAAGAAGCTTTGACAGCCAAGAACATCCAAGAAGACAATCTCTTTTGGTGCTTTAATGGCTGAAACACAATGGACCTTATGGAAAATTAGTTTCTCCAAAGGTTTAACAACAAAACTCCTTGTAGAATCACTTAAACAAGTGTTCTTCAAGAGATTAAGGCTTTAGATCCACGAAGATAACATATAGAAGATGTTTTTCGTGGTCCCAAGCAAAGAAGAAACAACAAAAGCCTTTGGAACAGCCTATTGTCCAACGGTTAAAAGAATGCATCTTTGAACAGCTTTAGTCTAGTTGACCAAGCGGACATGAGATGCGAAAATTAAGATCTCTTTCTTCTTCAAGCTTGAATCTGGACACACCATAGGGCCAGAAACAAAGCTTTCTCAACATTGAGAAGAAGAAGTAGCGATTTAGTAATTAAGCCTTTAAAGGAAATTTAACAAAAGCAAAATCAAACCTTTAGAGGAAAATTAACTAAATCCTAAGAGAGCTAAATCCTAAGAATTTCGTGGCTCATACAAGCACACAAGAACCGTGAATCCTCACCATGAACAACACAATTTGCTCAATGGTTCATCACTTCCCACACATCCCAAAATAAACAAAGCTATTACCAAATCGGTAAAGCTTAAGGATGGGGCTTGTAAAATCGATTTCTTTCCACACACTTGGTCTACAAATTCTAACAAGACAAGAGACCAAGCTTACTCAACAATGAGCTGCTAGAGAATCGATTTAATCAACAAAAGCAAAATTAAAGCTTTAAAGAAACTAAGCTAAGCGATTTAACACCTAAGCAAAGTCTAAAACTTTAACTAAGCTAACTCCTAAGAAAACGACTTTGAGAATGAGATTAAATCACCAAGAACAGAACCTGCTCTGATACCATGTTGGGATTTATGAGACAAAGCTCACAAGAGAGGGTAGACAAACACTTGGTGAATGAATCCCCCTTTACCCACAACAAACTAACTCATTCTCAAGGAGGAGGAGAGAACATCAACTTGTGATGAACCCCCCATAAACAAGCTAGATAGAACCCAAATACTAGAGAGTAAGCGGATCCTAACTAGGAGAAGCACTAGTTTGAGACTTATCCTCTTCTAGTATCACAACACTTAGAGTTTGTGTACTTAGGAGAAGGAGGATTAAGAATCAGTAATCTAGGCTAAGTAAAGCAGTAAATAAGAACACTTTAGGTGAGATTTGGGAAGAGAATAGGCTGCCTTAAGGGCAGCCTCTAACCGTTTACCCCTAGGCTCTCTACATTGCTAATAAGAACATAAACACTTGTGTAGAGAGGAGAAGATGGGAAACGGATTCTCTTAGTATTAGATAATGTTGTGTTGTATTTTACATATGAGAGATTATACATTAATATAGGAGAAGAGGGTCATATGACCGTTAGACACAAAGAGAGAAGAAGAAGGTGATAGGGACGTTCTCAATTCAACTTGGTGAAAGCGACTTCCTTCCTTCACCAAACGCTCACGTGAATCTTCTTCTTTATGGGCCTCTCTCCCTTGTAAGGCCTCGTTTTCCTTTCTCCCAAGCCTCTCAAACTCGGCCTCTCTATCTACTGGACCGAGCGCAGGCCTAAGGGCCGAGACCGTACGGACGGGCCTTCTCTTCATCGTACGGACGGGCCTTCTCTTCATCGTACGGACGGGCCTGTACGGACGGGCCTTCTCTTCAATGTGTTCACGGCCTAACTGGCCGCTCACCGGACATGGGTCCGTTCACGGACACGGTACATGGTACCTCACGGACACGGACATGGTACCTCACGGACACGGACATGGCCGCACCGGCCTTTACATGGCCTTTCCGGCCTTTCTTCTCTTCTTCCAAGGCTCGGCCTTACCGGCCTCTCCTCTCTCCTCCTTGGTACATTCTAATACAAAGCAGTAAACAGCTTTGTTACTGTTTCTAGGGTCAGAATGTGTGACAAACCAATGCATTTGACTAATTGTAAGAGTTTGGGATGAATTTGGAGTGTTTAGACAACAGTTAAACCCGTTATATCCCAAAATAGGCATAAACCGAGAAAACAAGCTAAAACCGAGAGAAAACATTGATTCGAAGCAGTAAACAGCTATGTTACTCTTTCTTGGGTCAAAATATGTAACAATCCAATGCATTTGACTAATTATAAGAGTTTGGGTTGAATTTGGAGTGTTTAGACACCAATTATCCCCATTTTGTCCCGAAATAGGCTAAAACCGAGAAAACATTGATTCGAAGCAGTAAATATCTTTGTTACTATTTCTAGGGTCAGAATGTGTGACAGTCCAATGCATTCGACTAATAGTAAGAGTTCTGGATGAATTTGGAGTGTATAGACTACACTTAAACACGTTTGATCCCAAAACAGGCTTAAACCGAGAAAACAAACTAAAACAGAGAGAAAACATTGACTCGAAGCAGTAAACAGCTATGTTACTCTTTCTAGGGTCAAAATATATAACAATCCAATGCATTTGACTAATTATACGATTTCGGGTTGAATTTGGAGTGTTTAGACACCACTTTTACCCATTTTGTCCTGGAACAGGCTAAAACCGAGAAAACATTGATTCTAAGCAGTAAACAGCTTTATTACTGTTTTTAGGGTCAGAATGTGTGCCAATCTAATGCATTTGACTTATTGTAAGAGCTCGGAATGAATTTGGAGTGTTTAGACAATACTTAAACCCGTTTTATCCCGAAACAGGCTAAAACCAAGAAAACATTGATTCAAAGCAGTAAACAGCTTTGTTACTGTTTCTAGGGTCAGAATGTGTGACAAACCAATGCATTTGACTATTTGTAAGAGTTTGGGATGAATTTGGAGTGTTTAGACAATAGTTCAACCCGTTATATTCCAAAATAGGCTTAAACCGAGAAAACAAGCTAAAACCGAGAGAAAACATTGATTCGAAGCAGTAAACAGCTATGTTACTCTTTCTTGGGTCAAAATATGTAACAATCCAATGCATTTAACTAATGATAAGAGTTTGGGTTGAATTTGGAGTGTTTAGACACCAATTATACCCATTTTGTCGCGAAACAGGCTAAAACCGAGAAAACATTGATTCGAAGCAGTAAATAGCTTTGTTACTATTTCTAGGGTCAAAAATGTGTGACAGTCCAATGTATTTGACTAATAGTAAGAGTTCTGGATGAATTTGGAGTGTTTAGACAACACTTAAACCGGTTTTATCCCAAAACAGGCTAAAACCGAGAAAACAGGCTAAAACAGAGAGAAAACATTGATTCGAAGCAGAAAACAGCTATGTTACTCTTTCTAGGGTCAAAATATGTAACAATCCAATGCATTTGACTAATTCTACGATTTCGGGTTGAATTTGGAGTGTTTAGACACCACTTTTACCCATTTTGTCCCGGAACAGGCTAAAACCGAGAAAACATTGATTCTAAGCAGTAAACAGCTTTGGTACTGTTTCTAGGGTCAGAATTTCTGCCAATCTAATGCATTTGACTTATTGTAAGATTTCGGAATGAATTTGGAGTGTTTAGACAATATTTAAACCCGTTTTATCCCGAAACAGGCTAAAACCAAGAAAACATTGATTCGAAGCAGAAAACAGCTATGTTACTCTTGCTAGGGTCAAAATATGTAACAGTCCAATGCATTTGACTAATTATAAGATTTCGGGTTGAATTTGGAGCGTTTAGACACCACTTTTACCCATTTTGTCCCGGAACAGGCTAAAACCGAGAAAACATTGATTCTAAGCAGTAAACAGCTTTGGTACTGTTTCTAGCGTCAGAATTTGTGCCAATCTAATGCATTTGACTTATTGTAAGAGTTCGGAATGAATTTGGAGTGTTTAGACAATATTTAAACCCGTTTTATCCCGAAACAGGCTAAAACCAAGAAAACATTGATTCAAAGCAGTAAACAGCTTTGTTACTGTTTCTAGGGTCAGAATGTGTGACAAACCAATGCATTTGACTAATTATAAGAGTTCGGGATGAATTTGGAGTGTTTAGACAACAGTTAAACCCGTTATATCCCAAAATAAGCATAAACCGAGAAAACAAGCTAAAACCGAGAAAAAACATTGATTCGAAGCAGTAAACAGCTATGTTACTCTTTCTTGGGTCAAAATATGTAACAATCCAATGCATTTGACTAATTATAAGAGTTTGGGTTGAATTTGGAGTGTTTAGACACCAATTATACCCATTTTGTCGCGAAACAGGCTAAAACCGAGAAAACATTGATTCGAAGCAGTAAATATCTTTGTTACTATTTCTAGGGTCAAAAATGTGTGACTGTCCAATGTATTTGACTAATAGTAAGAGTTCTGGATGAATTTGGAGTGTTTAGACAACACTTAAACCGGTTTTATCCCAAAACAGGCTAAAACCGAGAAAACAGGCTAAAACAGAGAGAAAACATTGATTCGAAGCAGAAAACAGCTATGTTACTCTTTCTAGGGTCAAAATATGTAACAATCCAATGCATTTGACTAATTATAAGATTTCGGGTTGAATTTGGAGCGTTTAGACACCACTTTTACCCGTTTTGTCACGGAACAGGCTAAAACCGAGAAAACATTGATTCGAAGCAGTAAATAGCTTTGTTACTATTTTTAGGGTCAAAAATGTGTGACAGTCCAATGTATTTGACTAATAGTAAGAGTTCTGGATGAATTTGGAGTGTTTAGACAACACTTAAACCGGTTTTATCCCAAAACAGGCTAAAACCGAGAAAACAGGCTAAAACAGAGAGAAAACATTGATTCGAAGCAGAAAACAGCTATGTTACTCTTGCTAGGGTCAAAATATGTAACAGTCCAATGCATTTGACTAATTATAAGATTTCGGGTTGAATTTGGAGTGTTTAGACACCACTTTTACCCATTTTGTCCCGGAACAGGCTAAAACCGAGAAAACATTGATTCTAAGCAGTAAACAGCTTTGGTACTGTTTCTAGGGTCAGAATGTGTGCCAATCTAATGCATTTGACTTATTGTAAGAGTTCGGAATGAATTTGGAGTGTTTAGACAATACTTAAACCCGTTTTATCCCGAAACAGGCTAAAACCAAGAAAACATTGATTCAAAGCAGTAAACAGCTTTGTTACTGTTTCTAGGGTCAGAATGTGTGACAAACCAATGCATTTGACTATTTGTAAGAGTTCGGGATGAATTTGGAGTGTTTAGACAATAGTTAAACCCGTTATATTCCAAAATAGGCTTAAACCGAGAAAACAAGCTAAAACCGAGAGAAAACATTGATTCGAAGCAGTAAACAGCTATGTTACTCTTTCTTGGGTCAAAATATGTAACAATACAATGCATTTGACTAATGATAAGAGTTTGGGTTGAATTTGGAGTGTTTAGACACCAATTATACCCATTTTGTCGCGAAACAAGCTAAAACCGAGAAAACATTGATTCGAAGCAGTAAATAGCTTTGTTACTATTTTTAGGGTCAAAAATGTGTGACAGTCCAATGTATTTGACTAATAGTAAGAGTTCTGGATGAATTTGGAGTGTTTAGACAACAGTTAAACCGGTTTTATCCCAAAACAGGCTAAAACCGAGAAAACAGGCTAAAACAGAGAGAAAACATTGATTCGAAGCAGAAAACAGCTATGTTACTCTTGCTAGGGTCAAAATATGTAACAGTCCAATGCATTTGACTAATTATAAGATTTCGGGTTGAATTTGGAGTGTTTAGACACCACTTTTACCCATTTTGTCCCGGAACAGGCTAAAACCGAGAAAACATTGATTCTAAGCAGTAAACAGCTTTGGTACTGTTTCTAGGGTCAGAATGTGTGCCAATCTAATGCATTTGACTTATTGTAAGAGTTCGGAATGAATTTGGAGTGTTTAGACAATACTTAAACCCGTTTTATCCCGAAACAGGCTAAAACCAAGAAAACATTGATTCAAAGCAGTAAACAGCTTTGTTACTGTTTCTAGGGTCAGAATGTGTGACAAACCAATGCATTTGACTAATTGTAAGAGTTTGGGATGAATTTGGAGTGTTTAGACAACAGTTAAACCCGTTATATCCCAAAATAGGCATAAACCGAGAAAACAAGCTAAAACCGAGAGAAAACATTGATTCGAAGCAGTAAACAGCTATGTTACTCTTTCTTGGGTCAAAATATGTAACAATCCAATGCATTTGACTAATTATAAGAGTTTGGGTTGAATTTGGAGTGTTTAGACACCAATTATCCCCATTTTGTCCCGAAATAGGCTAAAACCGAGAAAACATTGATTCGAAGCAGTAAATATCTTTGTTACTATTTCTAGGGTCAGAATGTGTGACAGTCCAATGCATTCGACTAATAGTAAGAGTTCTGGATGAATTTGGAGTGTATAGACTACACTTAAACACGTTTGATCCCAAAACAGGCTTAAACCGAGAAAACAAACTAAAACAGAGAGAAAACATTGATTCGAAGCAGTAAACAGCTATGTTACTCTTTCTAGGGTCAAAATATATAACAATCCAATGCATTTGACTAATTATACGATTTCGGGTTGAATTTGGAGTGTTTAGACACCACTTTTACCCATTTTGTCCTGGAACAGGCTAAAACCGAGAAAACATTGATTCTAAGCAGTAAACAGCTTTATTACTGTTTTTAGGGTCAGAATGTGTGCCAATCTAATGCATTTGACTTATTGTAAGAGCTCGGAATGAATTTGGAGTGTTTAGACAATACTTAAACCCGTTTTATCCCGAAACAGGCTAAAACCAAGAAAACATTGATTCAAAGCAGTAAACAGCTTTGTTACTGTTTCTAGGGTCAGAATGTGTGACAAACCAATGCATTTGACTATTTGTAAGAGTTTGGGATGAATTTGGAGTGTTTAGACAATAGTTCAACCCGTTATATTCCAAAATAGGCTTAAACCGAGAAAACAAGCTAAAACCGAGAGAAAACATTGATTCGAAGCAGTAAACAGCTATGTTACTCTTTCTTGGGTCAAAATATGTAACAATCCAATGCATTTAACTAATGATAAGAGTTTGGGTTGAATTTGGAGTGTTTAGACACCAATTATACCCATTTTGTCGCGAAACAGGCTAAAACCGAGAAAACATTGATTCGAAGCAGTAAATAGCTTTGTTACTATTTCTAGGGTCAAAAATGTGTGACAGTCCAATGTATTTGACTAATAGTAAGAGTTCTGGATGAATTTGGAGTGTTTAGACAACACTTAAACCGGTTTTATCCCAAAACAGGCTAAAACCGAGAAAACAGGCTAAAACAGAGAGAAAACATTGATTCGAAGCAGAAAACAGCTATGTTACTCTTTCTAGGGTCAAAATATGTAACAATCCAATGCATTTGACTAATTCTACGATTTCGGGTTGAATTTGGAGTGTTTAGACACCACTTTTACCCATTTTGTCCCGGAACAGGCTAAAACCGAGAAAACATTGATTCTAAGCAGTAAACAGCTTTGGTACTGTTTCTAGGGTCAGAATTTCTGCCAATCTAATGCATTTGACTTATTGTAAGATTTCGGAATGAATTTGGAGTGTTTAGACAATATTTAAACCCGTTTTATCCCGAAACAGGCTAAAACCAAGAAAACATTGATTCAAAGCAGTAAACAGCTTTGTTACTGTTTCTAGGGTCAGAATGTGTGACAAACCAATGCATTTGACTAATTGTAAGAGTTTGGGATGAATTTGGAGTGTTTAGACAACAGTTAAACCCGTTATATCCCAAAATAGGCATAAACCGAGAAAACAAGCTAAAACCGAGAGAAAACATTGATTCGAAGCAGTAAACAGCTATGTTACTCTTTCTTGGGTCAAAATATGTAACAATCCAATGCATTTGACTAATTATAAGAGTTTGGGTTGAATTTGGAGTGTTTAGACACCAATTATCCCCATTTTGTCCCGAAATAGGCTAAAACCGAGAAAACATTGATTCGAAGCAGTAAATATCTTTGTTACTATTTCTAGGGTCAGAATGTGTGACAGTCCAATGCATTCGACTAATAGTAAGAGTTCTGGATGAATTTGGAGTGTATAGACTACACTTAAACACGTTTGATCCCAAAACAGGCTTAAACCGAGAAAACAAACTAAAACAGAGAGAAAACATTGATTCGAAGCAGTAAACAGCTATGTTACTCTTTCTAGGGTCAAAATATATAACAATCCAATGCATTTGACTAATTATACGATTTCGGGTTGAATTTGGAGTGTTTAGACACCACTTTTACCCATTTTGTCCTGGAACAGGCTAAAACCGAGAAAACATTGATTCTAAGCAGTAAACAGCTTTATTACTGTTTTTAGGGTCAGAATGTGTGCCAATCTAATGCATTTGACTTATTGTAAGAGTTCGGAATGAATTTGGAGTGTTTAGACAATACTTAAACCCGTTTTATCCCGAAACAGGCTAAAACCAAGAAAACATTGATTCAAAGCAGTAAACAGCTTTGTTACTGTTTCTAGGGTCAGAATGTGTGACAAACCAATGCATTTGACTATTTGTAAGAGTTTGGGATGAATTTGGAGTGTTTAGACAATAGTTCAACCCGTTATATTCCAAAATAGGCTTAAACCGAGAAAACAAGTTAAAACCGAGAGAAAACATTGATTCGAAGCAGTAAACAGCTATGTTACTCTTTCTTGGGTCAAAATATGTAACAATCCAATGCATTTAACTAATGATAAGAGTTTGGGTTGAATTTGGAGTGTTTAGACACCAATTATACCCATTTTGTCGCGAAACAGGCTAAAACCGAGAAAACATTGATTCGAAGCAGTAAATAGCTTTGTTACTATTTCTAGGGTCAAAAATGTGTGACAGTCCAATGTATTTGACTAATAGTAAGAGTTCTGGATGAATTTGGAGTGTTTAGACAACACTTAAACCGGTTTTATCCCAAAACAGGCTAAAACCGAGAAAACAGGCTAAAACAGAGAGAAAACATTGCTTCGAAGCAGAAAATAGCTATGTTACTCTTTCTAGGGTCAAAATATGTAACAATCCAATGCATTTGACTAATTATACGATTTCGGGTTGAATTAGGAGTGTTTAGATACCACTTTTACCCATTTTGTCCCGGAACAGGCTAAAACCGAGAAAACATTGATTCTAAGCAGTAAACAGCTTTGGTACTGTTTCTAGGGTCAGAATGTGTGCCAATCTAATGCATTTGACTTATTGTAAGAGTTCGGAATGAATTTGGAGTGTTTAGACAATACTTAAACCCGTTTTATCCCGAAACAGGCTAAAACCAAGAAAACATTGATTCAAAGCAGTAAACAGCTTTGTTACTGTTTCTAGGGTCAGAATGTGTGACAAACCAATGCATTTGACTATTTGTAAGAGTTTGGGATGAATTTGGAGTGTTTAGACAATAGTTCAACCCGTTATATTCCAAAATAGGCTTAAACCGAGAAAACAAGTTAAAACCGAGAGAAAACATTGATTCGAAGCAGTAAACAGCTATGTTACTCTTTCTTGGGTCAAAATATGTAACAATCCAATGCATTTAACTAATGATAAGAGTTTGGGTTGAATTTGGAGTGTTTAGACACCAATTATACCCATTTTGTCGCGAAACAGGCTAAAACCGAGAAAACATTGATTCGAAGCAGTAAATAGCTTTGTTACTATTTCTAGGGTCAAAAATGTGTGACAGTCCAATGTATTTGACTAATAGTAAGAGTTCTGGATGAATTTGGAGTGTTTAGACAACACTTAAACCGGTTTTATCCCAAAACAGGCTAAAACCGAGAAAACAGGCTAAAACAGAGAGAAAACATTGCTTCGAAGCAGAAAATAGCTATGTTACTCTTTCTAGGGTCAAAATATGTAACAATCCAATGCATTTGACTAATTATACGATTTCGGGTTGAATTAGGAGTGTTTAGATACCACTTTTACCCATTTTGTCCCGGAACAGGCTAAAACCGAGAAAACATTGATTCTAAGCAGTAAACAGCTTTGGTACTGTTTCTAGGGTCAGAATTTGTGCCAATCTAATGCATTTGACTTATTGTAAGAGTTCAGAATGAATTTGGAGTGTTTAGACAATATTTAAACCCGTTTTATCCCGAAACAGGCTAAAACCAAGAAAACATTGATTCAAAGCAGTAAACAGCTTTGTTACTGTTTCTAGGGTCAGAATGTGTGACAAACCAATGCATTTGACTAATTGTAAGAGTTTGGGATGAATTTGGAGTGTTTAGACAACAGTTAAACCCGTTATATCCCAAAATAGGCATAAACCGAGAAAACAAGCTAAAACCGAGAGAAAACATTGATTCGAAGCAGTAAACAGCTATGTTACTCTTTCTTGGGTCAAAATATGTAACAATCCAATGCATTTGACTAATTATAAGAGTTTGGGTTGAATTTGGAGTGTTTAGACACCAATTATCCCCATTTTGTCCCGAAATAGGCTAAAACCGAGAAAACATTGATTCGAAGCAGTAAATATCTTTGTTACTATTTCTAGGGTCAGAATGTGTGACAGTCCAATGCATTCGACTAATAGTAAGAGTTCTGGATGAATTTGGAGTGTATAGACTACACTTAAACACGTTTGATCCCAAAACAGGCTTAAACCGAGAAAACAAACTAAAACAGAGAGAAAACATTGATTCGAAGCAGTAAACAGCTATGTTACTCTTTCTAGGGTCAAAATATATAACAATCCAATGCATTTGACTAATTATACGATTTCGGGTTGAATTTGGAGTGTTTAGACACCACTTTTACCCATTTTGTCCTGGAACAGGCTAAAACCGAGAAAACATTGATTCTAAGCAGTAAACAGCTTTATTACTGTTTTTAGGGTCAGAATGTGTGCCAATCTAATGCATTTGACTTATTGTAAGAGTTCGGAATGAATTTGGAGTGTTTAGACAATACTTAAACCCGTTTTATCCTGAAACAGGCTAAAACCAAGAAAACATTGATTCAAAGCAGTAAACAGCTTTGTTACTGTTTCTAGGGTCAGAATGTGTGACAAACCAATGCATTTGACTATTTGTAAGAGTTTGGGATGAATTTGGAGTGTTTAGACAATAGTTCAACCCGTTATATTCCAAAATAGGCTTAAACCGAGAAAACAAGCTAAAACCGAGAGAAAACATTGATTCGAAGCAGTAAACAGCTATGTTACTCTTTCTTGGGTCAAAATATGTAACAATCCAATGCATTTGACTAATTATAAGAGTTTGAGTTGAATTTGGAGTGTTTAGACACCAATTATCCCCATTTTGTCCCGAAATAGGCTAAAACCGAGAAAACATTGATTCGAAGCAGTAAATATCTTTGTTACTATTTCTAGGGTCAGAATGTGTGACAGTCCAATGCATTCGACTAATAGTAAGAGTTCTGGATGAATTTGGAGTGTATAGACTACACTTAAACACGTTTGATCCCAAAACAGGCTTAAACCGAGAAAACAAACTAAAACAGAGAGAAAACATTGATTCGAAGCAGTAAACAGCTATGTTACTCTTTCTAGGGTCAAAATATATAACAATCCAATGCATTTGACTAATTATACGATTTCGGGTTGAATTTGGAGTGTTTAGACACCACTTTTACCCATTTTGTCCTGGAACAGGCTAAAACCGAGAAAACATTGATTCTAAGCAGTAAACAGCTTTATTACTGTTTTTAGGGTCAGAATGTGTGACAATCTAATGCATTTGACTTATTGTAAGAGTTCGGAATGAATTTGGAGTGTTTAGACAATACTTAAACCCGTTTTATCCCGAAACAGGCTAAAACCAAGAAAACATTGATTCAAAGCAGTAAACAGCTTTGTTACTGTTTCTAGGGTCAGAATGTGTGACTAACCAATGCATTTGACTATTTGTAAGAGTTTGGGATGAATTTGGAGTGTTTAGACAATAGTTCAACCCGTTATATTCCAAAATAGGCTTAAACCGAGAAAACAAGCTAAAACCGAGAGAAAACATTGATTCGAAGCAGTAAACAGCTATGTTACTCTTTCTTGGGTCAAAATATGTAACAATCCAATGCATTTAACTAATGATAAGAGTTTGGGTTGAATTTGGAGTGTTTAGACACCAATTATACCCATTTTGTCGCGAAACAGGCTAAAACCGAGAAAACATTGATTCGAAGCAGTAAACAGATATGGTACTCTTTCTTGGGTCAAAATATGTAACAATCCAATGCATTTGACTAATGATAAGAGTTTGGGTTGAATTTGGAGTGTTTAGACACCAATTATACCCATTTTGTCGCGAAACAGGCTAAAACCGAGAAAACATTGATTCGAAGCAGTAAATATCTTTGTTACTATTTCTAGGGTCAAAAATGTGTGACTGTCCAATGTATTTGACTAATAGTAAGAGTTCTGGATGAATTTGGAGTGTTTAGACAACACTTAAACCGGTTTTATCCCAAAACAGGCTAAAACCGAGAAAACAGGCTAAAACAGAGAGAAAACATTGATTCGAAGCAGAAAACAGCTATGTTACTCTTTCTAGGGTCAAAATATGTAACAATCCAATGCATTTGACTAATTATAAGATTTCGGGTTGAATTTGGAGCGTTTAGACACCACTTTTACCCGTTTTGTCCCGGAACAGGCTAAAACCGAGAAAACATTGATTCGAAGCAGTAAATAGCTTTGTTACTATTTTTAGGGTCAAAAATGTGTGACAGTCCAATGTATTTGACTAATAGTAAGAGTTCTGGATGAATTTGGAGTGTTTAGACAACACTTAAACCGGTTTTATCCCAAAACAGGCTAAAACCGAGAAAACAGGCTAAAACAGAGAGAAAACATTGATTCGAAGCAGAAAACAGCTATGTTACTCTTGCTAGGGTCAAAATATGTAACAGTCCAATGCATTTGACTAATTATAAGATTTCGGGTTGAATTTGGAGTGTTTAGACACCACTTTTACCCATTTTGTCCCGGAACAGGCTAAAACCGAGAAAACATTGATTCTAAGCAGTAAACAGCTTTGGTACTGTTTCTAGGGTCAGAATGTGTGCCAATCTAATGCATTTGACTTATTGTAAGAGTTCGGAATGAATTTGGAGTGTTTAGACAATACTTAAACCCGTTTTATCCCGAAACAGGCTAAAACCAAGAAAACATTGATTCAAAGCAGTAAACAGCTTTGTTACTGTTTCTTGTTGGGATTTATGAGACAAAGCTCACAAGAGAGGGTAGACAAACACTTGGTGAATGAATCCCCCTTTACCCACAACAAACTAACTCATTCTCAAGGGGGAGGAGAGAACATCAACTTGTGATGAACTCCCCATAAACAAGGCTTAGTAAAGAGTAAATAAGAAGACTTTAGGTGAGATTTGGGAAGAGAATAGGCTGCCTTAAGGGCAGCCTCTAACCGTTTACCCCTAGGCTCTCTACATTGCTAATAAGAACATAAACACTTGTGTAGAGAGGAGAAGATGGGAAACGGATTCTCTTAGTATTAGATAATGTTGTGATATATTACATATGAGAGAATTACAGCTTAATATAGAGAAAACAAAGGCATAGAGCCGTTAGGCACACAAGGGATTCAAAGGAGAGATGAAAGGGACAGCTCCTTGTCTTTGGTTGACTCGCTATGCTTCCCAACCAAAGCCACACGTGATTTCCTTCCCTTCCATGCCTTGTGACCGTTAGATCTCCTTCCCTTATGGCCATTGGATCCTTCTTCCCTTCCTTGTGAGATATTTCCTTCTTCTTGGGCTTCTTCTTCTTATAAGGCCTTTGTTCTTCTTATATTGCACTTATGGCCTTGCTGACCACTCTCCTTGCTCTCACGGCCCACATGGCCTTATTGGCCACTCTTATTGTGCTCACGGCCTTACTGGCCGCTCCCACACCACTCATGGCCTTACCGGCCACACTTCTTGTACTAGCAGCCTTACCGGCCACTCTCTTCTTCCTTGTGCAGCTCGGCCTCACCGGCCTCACTCTCTCTTCTCCTTCATATATACTAATAGTACGGACGGGCCTGTACGGACGGGCCTGTACGGACGGGCCTGTACGGACGGGCCTGTACGGACGGGCCTGCTCTTCAATGTGTTCACGGCCTAACTGGCCGCTCTCCGGACATGGGTCCGTTCACGGACACGGTACATGGTACCGGACACGGTACATGGTCGCTCACGGACACGGACATGGCCTTACCGGCCTTTACATGGCCTTTCCGGCCTTTCTTCTCTTCTTCCAAGGTTCGGCCTTACCGGCCTCTCCTCTCTCCTCCTTGGTACATTCTAATACTCCCCCGCACGCTTGATCGGTGGGACACCATGGGGACCAAAGATCAAGGGTGGACTAGTGTCATCTACCTCATTAAAAACCTCAACAAAGAAAACCTCTTGGGATAAAACTTTGTTAAGGGAAAAAGAGTATAGACTCCACTATCCATGATGTCCCTTGACCTTGGTTTGCAAAGAACTAGCTCCCTTCTCTTCATGATTTGAACCGCTCCTACTCCTTAGCCCACCTTGCCTTTAGCACATTCCTTATGATCTCCATCCTTGCGCCTTTAGAATTTCTTTGAGGCTCTCATAGTCTCCTTTACCCCTTAAACAAGTGATAAAGAAGAAAAGAATAAGTGTTTGCTATGAGGAATATCAAAGAAAATTTCTAAAAGTGTGACCATTTAAGAGAACATATTAAAGACTAAAGACTAGTAATGAAACTAAGGTAATGAATTTATGAATTAAAATAGAGAAGAGTTTAGAGCACAGCCTTTATGGTGTTTTGATGGATAGGAGGGAGAGAGTTGATCACTGTTGCGGTTTGGAATTCCTCCTTGAGACCGCTCCTACTCTAACCATGGTTTTTAAACCTGGTCAGTTTTATTTGTCAGACTGACACATGCCCACTGAATCGGACATAACTTTCGAACGGCTGCTCGGATTGGTATGATTCCACTTCCACTGGCAAGATGACTCTGTGGTCTCGAACTTTAATGAAGAACGCGGAAGCCGAATCGCAGTGGAAGGGTTTCGTCCGAGTCGATCTTTGAGACGCTTCGGCTGAGCTTTAAGTAAAGACTTTTGCTTGTGGCCGAGCAGAATCTGTGAGGTACGGTCTGAAGTCACTTGATCTCCCCCGTAACCTTTACTTGATGATGGGCTGAAACCTCATCACCTCAGTTGAAGCCTTGTGCATCACCGTTCTTGTGCACATCCAATCAACAGTTGAAACCTTGTGCATCACCTTTCCTAAAGACCATTGTGCACATCCGATCAACAACTTGGCACTAATACACATGTCCTTGGGCTGATTCATCACCTTCCACCAGCTCTCTCCACTAGAACTTCCTCCATAGCTTTATCTCTCTCGGTCAGCCTTAAATAGACCACCTCGCTCAAAAGAGTCTTCTGCTCTCCTCGGATGAGTCTAACCGCCGGAGTTTAATACCCAAAGCTTTATCTCTCTCGGTCAGCTTAATAGGTTACCTCGCTCAAAAGAGTCTTCTGCTCTCCTCGGGTAAACCTGACCGCCGGAGTTTATTACTATGGTGGTGAAACGTGTGGTCTAAGAAGCTTGATGGCCATTGGTTCTAACTCCAAGCATTGTGCTGCGCCTTCTCATGGCTTCTTTGTAGCCTTCAACCTCGCCACTTCTTCTTGAGATAGCAAGTGAGCTCCACACAATCTTCAAGTTTGAAACTGAAACCAAAATTTAATGGGACAGATTCTAAACAAGAGATTGTTAGGGGTTAGAGTATAGAGTGTAAATGGAGAATAAGTAACCAAAGAGAGTATAATAGAGTATATATATAAGAGAATGGGGGGTAGTATAAGATGAGTGGAGAGTAGAATAGAGAATTTGCTCAAGAGTTCTTATGGACAGAGTTATACTCTGTTTTCTTGAGTTTGCAGAAGCTTTGACAGCCAAGAGCATCCAACATTCAACAAGACTTTGGTGCTTTAATGGCTGAAACACATGGACCGTTTGGAAAATTAATTTCTCCAACGGTTTGGACCTAACTCATGGTAGAATCACTTAAACAAAGTGTTCTCCAAGATCTTAAGGCTTTAGATCCACGAAAATAACATATAGAAGATGTTTTTCGTGGTCCCAAGCAAAGAAGAAACAACAAAAGCCTTTGGAACAACCTATTGTCCAACGGTTAAAAGAATGCATCTTTGAACAGCTTTAGTCTAGTTGACCAAGCGGACATGAGATGCGAAAATTAAGATCTCTCTCTTCTTCAAGCTTGGATCTGGACACACCATAGGGCCAGAAACAAAGCTTTCTCAACATTGAGAAGAAGAAGTAGCGATTTAGTAATTAAGCCTTTAAAGGAAATTTAACAAAAGCAAAATTAAACCTTTAGAGGAAAATTAACTAAATCCTAAGAGAGCTAAATCCTAAGAATTTCGTGGCTCATACAAGCACACAAGAACCGTGAATCCTCACCATGAACAACACAATTTGCTCAATGGTTCATCACTTCCCACACATCCCAAAATAAACAAAGCTATTACCAAATCGGTAAAGCTTAAGGATGGGGCTTGTAAAATCGATTTCTTTCCACACACTTGGTCTACAAATTCTAACAAGACAAGAGACCAAGCTTACTCAACAATGAGCTGCTAGAGAATCGATTTAATCAACAAAAGCAAAATTAAAGCTTTAAAGAAACTAAGCTAAGCGATTTAACACCTAAGCAAAGTCTAAAACTTTAACTAAGCTAACTCCTAAGAAAACGACTTTGAGAATGAGTTTAAATCACCAAGAACAGAACCTGCTCTGATACCATGTTGGGATTTATGAGACAAAGCTCACAAGAGAGGGTAGACAAACACTTGGTGAATGAATCCCCCTTTACCCACAACAAACTAACTCATTCTCAAGGGGGAGGAGAGAACATCAACTTGTGATGAACTCCCCATAAACAAGGCTTAGTAAAGAGTAAATAAGAAGACTTTAGGTGAGATTTGGGAAGAGAATAGGCTGCCTTAAGGGCAGCCTCTAACCGTTTACCCCTAGGCTCTCTACATTGCTAATAAGAACATAAACACTTGTGTAGAGAGGAGAAGATGGGAAACGGATTCTCTTAGTATTAGATAATGTTGTGATATATTACATATGAGAGAATTACAGCTTAATATAGAGAAAACAAAGGCATAGAGCCGTTAGGCACACAAGGGATTCAAAGGAGAGATGAAAGGGACAGCTCCTTGTCTTTGGTTGACTCGCTATGCTTCCCAACCAAAGCCACACGTGATTTCCTTCCCTTCCATGCCTTGTGACCGTTAGATCTCCTTCCCTTATGGCCATTGGATCCTTCTTCCCTTCCTTGTGAGATATTTCCTTCTTCTTGGGCTTCTTCTTCTTATAAGGCCTTTGTTCTTCTTATATTGCACTTATGGCCTTGCTGACCACTCTCCTTGCTCTCACGGCCCACATGGCCTTATTGGCCACTCTTATTGTGCTCACGGCCTTACTGGCCGCTCCCACACCACTCATGGCCTTACCGGCCACACTTCTTGTACTAGCAGCCTTACCGGCCACTCTCTTCTTCCTTGTGCAGCTCGGCCTCACCGGCCTCACTCTCTCTTCTCCTTCATATATACTAATAGTACGGACGGGCCTGTACGGACGGGCCTGTACGGACGGGCCTGTACGGACGGGCCTGTACGGACGGGCCTGCTCTTCAATGTGTTCACGGCCTAACTGGCCGCTCTCCGGACATGGGTCCGTTCACGGACACGGTACATGGTACCGGACACGGTACATGGTCGCTCACGGACACGGACATGGCCTTACCGGCCTTTACATGGCCTTTCCGGCCTTTCTTCTCTTCTTCCAAGGTTCGGCCTTACCGGCCTCTCCTCTCTCCTCCTTGGTACATTCTAATATTTCTAGGGTCAGAATGTGTGACAAACCAATGCATTTGACTATTTGTAAGAGTTCGGGATGAATTTGGAGTGTTTAGACAATAGTTAAACCCGTTATATTCCAAAATAGGCTTAAACCGAGAAAACAAGCTAAAACCGAGAGAAAACATTGATTCGAAGCAGTAAACAGCTATGTTACTCTTTCTTGGGTCAAAATATGTAACAATCCAATGCATTTGACTAATGATAAGAGTTTGGGTTGAATTTGGAGTGTTTAGACACCAATTATACCCATTTTGTCGCGAAACAAGCTAAAACCGAGAAAACATTGATTCGAAGCAGTAAATAGCTTTGTTACTATTTTTAGGGTCAAAAATGTGTGACAGTCCAATGTATTTGACTAATAGTAAGAGTTCTGGATGAATTTGGAGTGTTTAGACAACAGTTAAACCGGTTTTATCCCAAAACAGGCTAAAACCGAGAAAACAGGCTAAAACAGAGAGAAAACATTGATTCGAAGCAGAAAACAGCTATGTTACTCTTTCTAGGGTCAAAATATGTAACAGTCCAATGCATTTGACTAATTATAAGATTTCGGGTTGAATTTGGAGTGTTTAGACACCACTTTTACCCATTTTGTCCCGGAACAGGCTAAAACCGAGAAAACATTGATTCTAAGCAGTAAACAGCTTTGGTACTGTTTCTAGCGTCAGAATTTGTGCCAATCTAATGCATTTGACTTATTGTAAGAGTTCGGAATGAATTTGGAGTGTTTAGACAATACTTAAACCCGTTTTATCCCGAAACAGGCTAAAACCAAGAAAACATTGATTCAAAGCAGTAAACAGCTTTGTTACTGTTTCTAGGGTCAGAATGTGTGACAAACCAATGCATTTGACTATTTGTAAGAGTTCGGGATGAATTTGGAGTGTTTAGACAATAGTTAAACCCGTTATATTCCAAAATAGGCTTAAACCGAGAAAACAAGCTAAAACCGAGAGAAAACATTGATTCGAAGCAGTAAACAGCTATGTTACTCTTTCTTGGGTCAAAATATGTAACAATCCAATGCATTTGACTAATGATAAGAGTTTGGGTTGAATTTGGAGTGTTTAGACACCAATTATACCCATTTTGTCGCGAAACAAGCTAAAACCGAGAAAACATTGATTCGAAGCAGTAAATATCTTTATTACTATTTCTAGGGTCAGAATGTGTGACAGTCCAATGCATTCGACTAATAGTAAGAGTTCTGGATGAATTTGGAGTGTTTAGACAACACTTAAACCCGTTTGATCCCAAAACAGGCTTAAACCGAGAAAACAAGCTGAAACAGAGAGAAAACATTGATTCGAAGCAGTAAACAGCTATGTTACTCTTTCTAGGGTCAAAATATGTAACAATCCAATGCATTTGTCTAATTATAAGATTTCGGGTTGAATTTGGAGTGTTTAGATAACACTTTTACCCATTTTGTCCCGGAACAGGCTAAAACCGAGAAAACATTGATTCTAAGCAGTAAACAGCTTTGTTACTGTTTATAGTGTCAGAATGTGTGCCAATCCAATGCATTTGACTTATTGTAAGAGTTCGGAATGAATTTGGAGTGTTTAGACAATATTTAAACCCGTTTTATCCGAAACAGGCTAAAACCAAGAAAACATTGATTCAAAGCAGTAAACAGCTTTGTTACAGTTTCTAGGGTCAGAATGTGTGACAAACCAATGCATTTGACTAATTGTAAGAGTTCGGGATGAATTTGGAGTGTTTAGACAACAGTTAAACCCGTTATATTCCAAAATAGGCTTAAACCGAGAAAACAAGCTAAAACCAGAGAGAAAACATTGATTCGAAGCAGTAAACAGCTATGGTACTCTTTCTTGGGTCAAAATATGTAACAATCCAATGCATTTGACTAATATAAGAGTTTGGGTTGAATTTGGAGTGTTTAGACACCAATTATACCCATTTTGTCGCGAAACAGGGTAAAACCGAGAAAACATTGATTTGAAGCAGTAAATAGCTTTGTTACTATTTCTAGGGTCAAAAATGTGTGACAGTCCAATGTATTTGACTAATAGTAAGAGTTCTGGATGAATTTGGAGTGTTTAGACAACACTTAAACCGGTTTTATCCCAAAACAGGCTAAAACCGAGAAAACAGGCTAAAACAGAGAGAAAACATTGATTCGAAGCAGAAAACAGCTATGTTACTCTTTCTAGGGTCAAAATATGTAACAATCCAATGCATTTGACTAATTATAAGATTTCGGGTTGAATTTGGAGCGTTTAGACACCACTTTTACCCGTTTTGTCCCGGAACAGGCTAAAACCGAGAAAACATTGATTCGAAGCAGTAAATAGCTTTGTTACTATTTTTAGGGTCAAAAATGTGTGACAGTCCAATGTATTTGACTAATAGTAAGAGTTCTGGATGAATTTGGAGTGTTTAGACAACACTTAAACCGGTTTTATCCCAAAACAGGCTAAAACCGAGAAAACAGGCTAAAACAGAGAGAAAACATTGATTCGAAGCAGAAAACAGCTATGTTACTCTTGCTAGGGTCAAAATATGTAACAGTCCAATGCATTTGACTAATTATAAGATTTCGGGTTGAATTTGGAGTGTTTAGACACCACTTTTACCCATTTTGTCCCGGAACAGGCTAAAACCGAGAAAACATTGATTCTAAGCAGTAAACAGCTTTGGTACTGTTTCTAGGGTCAGAATGTGTGCCAATCTAATGCATTTGACTTATTGTAAGAGTTCGGAATGAATTTGGAGTGTTTAGACAATACTTAAACCCGTTTTATCCCGAAACAGGCTAAAACCAAGAAAACATTGATTCAAAGCAGTAAACAGCTTTGTTACTGTTTCTAGGGTCAGAATGTGTGACAAACCAATGCATTTGACTATTTGTAAGAGTTCGGGATGAATTTGGAGTGTTTAGACAATAGTTAAACCCGTTATATTCCAAAATAGGCTTAAACCGAGAAAACAAGCTAAAACCGAGAGAAAACATTGATTCGAAGCAGTAAACAGCTATGTTACTCTTTCTTGGGTCAAAATATGTAACAATCCAATGCATTTGACTAATGATAAGAGTTTGGGTTGAATTTGGAGTGTTTAGACACCAATTATACCCATTTTGTCGCGAAACAAGCTAAAACCGAGAAAACATTGATTCGAAGCAGTAAATAGCTTTGTTACTATTTTTAGGGTCAAAAATGTGTGACAGTCCAATGTATTTGACTAATAGTAAGAGTTCTGGATGAATTTGGAGTGTTTAGACAACAGTTAAACCGGTTTTATCCCAAAACAGGCTAAAACCGAGAAAACAGGCTAAAACAGAGAGAAAACATTGATTCGAAGCAGAAAACAGCTATGTTACTCTTTCTAGGGTCAAAATATGTAACAGTCCAATGCATTTGACTAATTATAAGATTTCGGGTTGAATTTGGAGTGTTTAGACACCACTTTTACCCATTTTGTCCCGGAACAGGCTAAAACCGAGAAAACATTGATTCTAAGCAGTAAACAGCTTTGGTACTGTTTCTAGCGTCAGAATTTGTGCCAATCTAATGCGTTTGACTTATTGTAAGAGTTCGGAATGAATTTGGAGTGTTTAGACAATACTTAAACCCGTTTTATCCCGAAACAGGCTAAAACCAAGAAAACATTGATTCAAAGCAGTAAACAGCTTTGTTACTGTTTCTAGGGTCAGAATGTGTGACAAACCAATGCATTTGACTATTTGTAAGAGTTCGGGATGAATTTGGTGTAAGACTTTGTAGAATAAAGAAGAGAATCAAGAGATTGATGAGAGATATCGGTAGACAAAGAGAATGAGGAAGAAGAAAAGATTAGGTTATTGTTCCATAAGAATATCGGTTACAATGTAGGCTAATGCCTATTTATATCATGAGAAACTCTAGGGCTACACCCTTTACAAACCGCACAGCTAAGTGATAGGGACAGGAAGAGAGAAGAGACTAATCCCAAGGTTGATAGCGACCCGTCTTAGTCTCCTTAAACCAAACATCACCCGTGACTCTTCTTGCTCCACTTGCGCTTTCCCTCCAACGGCTATCTTGGGAATTCTAGAGTCTTCTAATGGGCTTAGGATGAGCAGGCCTCCTCTCCATTCCTTATCACTAGAAGACTCGGCCATTTCACCACACTTGTACGGACAGCCCATATTCAATACTCGTACGGACGGCCATGGCTGCCTTAGGCTTATTCTTTTGATCAATACTCCCCCTCAAGCTTAGCCTAATGAAATGGCTAAGCTTGGAACCCGTGAAGCAGCACCTCATTAAAAACCTTGACTTAGAAAACCTCATGGGACAAAACCAAGTCGAGGGAAAAAGAGTGTGCTGTCCACGGATTAGAGAAGCTTGATCATGGCCGTGTAATGTCTACAAGTCCAAGTTTGCTATAGATGTGATCACAAACCTTGGAGCTTGCAGACTTGGTGAAGATGTCAGCTAGCTGATCTTGACTCCTTGTGTGGCATGGTAACACCACTCCTTCTTCAATCTTCTCTCTCACCTTGTGGCAATCGCTTTCTATGTGCTTGGTCCTCTCATGAAAGACCGAGTTTGTAGCAATGTGGATGGCCGCTTCATTGTCGCAATGCATGGTCATGGGCTGCTTTGTTTCGATGCCTAAGTCCTTGAGTAGACCCTTCAGCCATGTCATCTCGTTAGTGAGCTTCCTCATAGCTCTATACTCGGCCTCGGCGCTAGAGCATGAAACCACCTTTTGTTTCTTAGACCTCCATGTAACCAAGTTGCCTCCAACAAACGTGCAGTACCCAGTGGTGGATCTCCTATCCAGCGTGTCGCCATTGTAATCCGCATCACAATAGCCAACGATTTCGGTGTTGTCATTCTTGCCCATCCAAATACCTTGACCCGGACTGCCCTTGAGATAGCTTAGGATCCTTTCGACTTGACTCCATTGGTACTTGCTTGGTGCCTTCATATGTTGGCTAACCTGATTCACAGCATAGGATATGTCAGGTCGTGTGATAGTAAGGTATATCAGCTTACCTACAAGCCGGCGGTAGCGTGTGACGTCTAAGAATGGCTCGTCCATTGGTTCCTTAGGTCGGCCTTCTTTTGCCCGTAAGCTCTCCCCCTTTCGCTTGAGCTGGTAATCTTCATCAAGGGGCGTAGCAACCGGAGACACACCAAGCTTGCCAGTCTCCTCTAACAAGTCAAGAGTAAACTTGCGTTGTGAGAGGAAGAGTCCTTCCGGTGAGCGACAAATCTCAATACCAAGAAAGTATTTGAGTTCCCCAAGGTCCTTGATGTCAAATACCGACTTGAGAGAGTCCTTGGTGTCCTGAATGGCCGCCTTATCATCACCAGTCACGATGATGTCGTCGACGTATATGAGCACCACCACCCAACCAATAGAGGTGCGACGCGTGAAGAGAGTATGATCAGCCTCCGATCGCGTAAAACCATCAGTCTTGAGAGTGGAGCTTAGTTTGTGGTACCACGCTCGTGGGGACTGCTTAAGGCCATAGATGGCCTTACGTAGCCTCAAGACTTTTCCGGGTGTAACCATGTCTTCAAGGCCGGGAGGAGGCGTCATGTACACTTCTTCATCAAGTTCACCTTGAAGGAAGGCGTTCTTCACATCCATCTGCCATAAGTCCCATGAGAGGTTGACAGCAAGAGACAGCACAACCCGAACCGTATGGAGCTTGGCCACGGGTGCAAAGGTGTCCGTGTAGTCCGCGCCATAGGTTTGGGTGAAGCCACGGGCCACTAACCTGGCTTTATGCCGTTCAATGTCACCATTGCTCAAATACTTTATGGTAAACACCCATTTGGAGCTAACTGCCCGCTTGCCTTGAGGAAGATCCGATTCGTCCCACGTATGATTCCGGATCATGGCGCCAGTTTCATTCTTGACCGCATCTAACCAAACTTGATGTTCCTTAGCTTCATCATATGTCTGCGGGATCCAATTGGCGTCCACTTGGCCGAAGAAAGCTTGGTGATCAGCAGGTAACAGCTCAAGGGAACAAACGGACTGAATGGGATGAGCGACAGCTTGGCTGTTGTAATAGACACGCTTGTTCTTCCAAGTGGAGGGATCTGATCGAGGTCTGGTGCTCCGACGCAGGACTGGTGCCGGAAGTGGATCCACGCTAGGCAACACGGTGGGCGTACCGTCCGTAGGAGCCGTCTCCGTGTTTTCCTCGGCCGCCGCCGGAGCATGCGTGTCCGTTGTAGGGCCAGGGACGGGAACACCGGTTATGGGTAGGCCAGACCCGAGAGATTCACCATCTTGGGCTGAACCATTGTCATTTGCATCTCCTTGGTCAGACCCACCATCGGTAGAAATTTGACTTAGTGTTGGCCGCACGGCACCCGTTGGTGGAGATGGGTTGCCAAGGTGATCAAGAAGGAACCGTAGACTCGAAGCTCGGTCATTAGGTGAGTGAGAGAGATCTTTAAGGCTGTTCCAATCCCTCTTGTCATGGTAGCCCATATGTTCTAGAAACCGGACGTCTCGAGAGACATATAGTCGACTTGTGGCCGGATCATAACATTTGTACCCCTTTTGTGTGGTGGAGTAGCCAATGAACATACACTTTGTACTTTTGGCATCCAGCTTACTCCTTTGTTCTCCTGGTACTAACACAAAACAAACACAGCCGAAAACTCGTAAGTGATCAAGAGATGGTTTAAATTTGTTTAGTACTTCAAATGGAGATAAGTCATGAAGAACTCTAGTTGGTGTTCGGTTGATTAGGTAGCATGCAGTCATCACGGCATCACCCCAATATCGTTTAGGAACACTCGAATGGAACATGATTGCCCGCGCCACTTCCATGAGGTGCCGGTTCTTCCTCTCGGCCACACCATTTTGTTGTGGCGTGTAGGGACAACTAGTTTGATGGAGAATGCCATGCTTGGAGAGATGTTCTTTGAACTTGCAACTTGTGTATTCCCCCCCATTATCAGACCTAAGTACCTTAAGTTTAACATTGAAGTGATTAGTCACATAATTTTGAAAATTGATAAAGGCATCAAATACTCTATCTTTAGATGGCAACAAGGTAATCCAAGTGTATTTTGATTTTTCATCAATAAAAGTCACAAAATACTTGTTATTATCTCTAGATAGGCATGGTGATGTCCAAACATCTGAGTGAACCAAATCAAAACAATTCTCATAAATAGTAGTTGACTTAGGAAAGATAGACTTGCAATGTTTTCCAAGAATACAAGGTTCACAAGTAGAATTATCAAAAGAAATATTAGGAAACATCAACCCTAAAGCACGTGAATGTGGGTGGCCTAGCCTAGCATGCCACACCATATTCGAATCAACAACAAAACAAGACTTAGTAGAGGATAAATTTGGATCGGTTTTCTCTAGGACATAGAGATCTCCACTCCCTTGCCCTTCTCCAAGAACCTTTCCAGTCTCAATATCCTGAAAATAAACATTGTTAGGACCAAAGATTGCATAACAATTCAAATCATTTGTGGCCCTCTTAACCGATAGTAAATTGGAGGTAAAGGTAGGCATAAAGAAAGCTTTTGAGGTTTTATCAAATAGTTTCAAGTCCCCTATTCCCTTTACTGGTATTTGTTCTCCATTTGCAATAACAACATTTCCTAAGGCCGGTTTTATGTTGTCAATTAAACTAGGGTTACTAATCATATGATGTGAGGCTCCCGAGTCAATAACAAGCGATTTGCTAGGCCTAGAAGTAAAGAAAGAGATACCAGACTCCTTGAGTGAAGCAATGGAGCGGATGAGAGCCTCAAGGTCTGACTTCCTCACCACATCTCCGTAGGCTGCGGTCATGGCCACCTCATCTCCCTGCTTTGATGATCCGGCTCCTTTATCGCTAACCGCTTCCTTTGAGAGGTTGGCTTTGAACTTGGCCGGCTTGAGATGAGGATGGAGAACCCAGCACTTGTCTTTCAGATGACCCCGCTTCTTGCAGTGGTCGCACACCAACAACTTCCTCTCCTCTTGCTTGTACATTCCTTTGTTGGCCGAAGCAAGCTCCCCCTTACCGCTAAACAAGTCAAGGGATCCTTGCTCTTTCTGAATTTGGGAGCAAATATCCTCAAAGGAGGGGAGCTTCTCTGCCCTTAGGATGTGCTTCAAGAGGTCGTTGAAGGACGGGTTCAAGGTAAGTAGGAGTCCGAAGACTTTGTCTTGCTCCTTTCTTTCGTTTAGCACACTTGCCTCAAGTGTACTTGGCCGCAACATGTCAAGCTCGGACCATAGTGCACGGAACTTACCAAGATGCTTAGTGAACTCCACATCATCTTGGTTAAGATCATTTATGGCCTTCTTGACCTCAAAGACTCTAGTCATGTTAGAGACATTACCATACACGCCTTTAAGTGTTTCCCACAGTTCCTTGGCCGTCTCGCAATATGAGTAGGCCTCAAGGATAGGCGTGTCCAGAGAGTTTTGGAGAACAGATAGGACAACTTGGTCTTCTTGGAACCATTTGGCCTTCCTCTCGCTCTCTTCCTCCGCTTCCGCCTCGGAAGCGTCCTCTCCTTTGGGGTTTTTCTTTGGGACATAGTCGGACTCGACATGACTCCAAAGGCCACGACCTCCAAGGGCGGTTCTTGTGGTTCTTGTCCACAGCAAGTAGTTTGTCCCCTTTAGGACAACCGGTGAAACAATGGGCTTGGCGTTTTCCATGGTCGGATTTCTATGGACCGATGGGTAAAGCTTTTACCCGGAGAATAAATGGGATGCGAGTAAGAAGAAACGAAGATAAGGAGACTAGAGTGTAGAAATGAGTAGGAGAATGAGATTAGACTGTAGAGAATCGAAGAACTTGCTCTGATACCATGTAAGACTTTGTAGAATAAAGAAGAGAATCAAGAGATTGATGAGAGATATCGGTAGACAAAGAGAATGAGGAAGAAGAAAAGATTAGGTTATTGTTCCATAAGAATATCGGTTACAATGTAGGCTAATGCCTATTTATATCATGAGAAACTCTAGGGCTACACCCTTTACAAACCGCACAGCTAAGTGATAGGGACAGGAAGAGAGAAGAGACTAATCCCAAGGTTGATAGCGACCCGTCTTAGTCTCCTTAAACCAAACATCACCCGTGACTCTTCTTGCTCCACTTGCGCTTTCCCTCCAACGGCTATCTTGGGAATTCTAGAGTCTTCTAATGGGCTTAGGATGAGCAGGCCTCCTCTCCATTCCTTATCACTAGAAGACTCGGCCATTTCACCACACTTGTACGGACAGCCCATATTCAATACTCGTACGGACGGCCATGGCTGCCTTAGGCTTATTCTTTTGATCAATATTTGGAGTGTTTAGACAATAGTTAAACCCGTTATATTCCAAAATAGGCTTAAACCGAGAAAACAAGCTAAAACCGAGAGAAAACATTGATTCGAAGCAGTAAACAGCTATGTTACTCTTTCTTGGGTCAAAATATGTAACAATCCAATGCATTTGACTAATGATAAGAGTTTGGGTTGAATTTGGAGTGTTTAGACACCAATTATACCCATTTTGTCGCGAAACAAGCTAAAACCGAGAAAACATTGATTCGAAGCAGTAAATATCTTTATTACTATTTCTAGGGTCAGAATAGGTGACAGTCCAATGCATTCGACTAATAGTAAGAGTTCTGGATGAATTTGGAGTGTTTAGACAACACTTAAACCCGTTTGATCCCAAAACAGGCTTAAACCGAGAAAACAAGCTGAAACAGAGAGAAAACATTGATTCGAAGCAGTAAACAGCTATGTTACTCTTTCTAGGGTCAAAATATGTAACAATCCAATGCATTTGTCTAATTATAAGATTTCGGGTTGAATTTGGAGTGTTTAGATAACACTTTTACCCATTTTGTCCCGGAACAGGCTAAAACCGAGAAAACATTGATTCTAAGCAGTAAACAGCTTTGTTACTGTTTATAGTGTCAGAATGTGTGCCAATCCAATGCATTTGACTTATTGTAAGAGTTCGGAATGAATTTGGAGTGTTTAGACAATATTTAAACCCGTTTTATCCAAAACAGGCTAAAACCAAGAAAACATTGATTCAAAGCAGTAAACAGCTTTGTTACAGTTTCTAGGGTCAGAATGTGTGACAAACCAATGCATTTGACTAATTGTAAGAGTTCGGGATGAATTTGGAGTGTTTAGACAACAGTTAAACCCGTTATATTCCAAAATAGGCTTAAACCGAGAAAACAAGCTAAAACCAGAGAGAAAACATTGATTCGAAGCAGTAAACAGATATGGTACTCTTTCTTGGGTCAAAATATGTAACAATCCAATGCATTTGACTAATATAAGAGTTTGGGTTGAATTTGGAGTGTTTAGACACCAATTATACCCATTTTGTCGCGAAACAGGGTAAAACCGAGAAAACATTGATTTGAAGCAGTAAATAGCTTTGTTACTATTTCTAGGGTCAAAAATGTGTGACAGTCCAATGTATTTGACTAATAGTAAGAGTTCTGGATGAATTTGGAGTGTTTAGACAACACTTAAACCGGTTTTATCCCAAAACAGGCTAAAACCGAGAAAACAGGCTAAAACAGAGAGAAAACATTGCTTCGAAGCAGAAAATAGCTATGTTACTCTTTCTAGGGTCAAAATATGTAACAATCCAATGCATTTGACTAATTATACGATTTCGGGTTGAATTAGGAGTGTTTAGACACCACTTTTACCCATTTTGTCCCGGAACAGGCTAAAACCGAGAAAACATTGATTCTAAGCAGTAAACAGCTTTGGTACTGTTTCTAGGGTCAGAATTTGTGCCAATCTAATGCATTTGACTTATTGTAAGAGTTCAGAATGAATTTGGAGTGTTTAGACAATATTTAAACCCGTTTTATCCCGAAACAGGCTAAAACCAAGAAAACATTGATTCAAAGCAGTAAACAGCTTTGTTACTGTTTCTAGGGTCAGAATGTGTGACAAACCAATGCATTTGACTAATTGTAAGAGTTTGGGATGAATTTGGAGTGTTTAGACAACAGTTAAACCCGTTATATCCCAAAATAGGCATAAACCGAGAAAACAAGCTAAAACCGAGAGAAAACATTGATTCGAAGCAGTAAACAGCTATGTTACTCTTTCTTGGGTCAAAATATGTAACAATCCAATGCATTTGACTAACTATAAGAGTTTGGGTTGAATTTGGAGTGTTTAGACACCAATTATCCCCATTTTGTCCCGAAATAGGCTAAAACCGAGAAAACATTGATTCGAAGCAGTAAATATCTTTGTTACTATTTCTAGGGTCAGAATGTGTGATAGTCCAATGCATTCGACTAATAGTAAGAGTTCTGGATGAATTTGGAGTGTTTAGACTACACTTAAACCGGTTTTATCCCATAACAGGCTAAAACCGAGAAAACAGGCTAAAACAGAGAGAAAACATTGATTCGAAGCAGAAAACAGCTATGTTACTCTTTCTAGGGTCAAAATATGTAACAATCCAATGCATTTGACTAATTATAAGATTTCGGGTTGAATTTGGAGCGTTTAGACACCACTTTTACCCATTTTGTCCCGGAACAGGCTAAAACCGAGAAAACATTGATTCTAAGCAGTAAACAGCTTTGGTACTGTTTCTAGGGTCAGAATTTGTGCCAATCTAATGCATTTGTCTTATTGTAAGAGTTCGGAATGAATTTGGAGTGTTTAGACAATATTTAAACCCGTTTTATCCCGAAACAGGCTAAAACCAAGAAAACATTGATTCAAAGCAGTAAACAGCTTTGTTACTGTTTCTAGGGTCAGAATGTGTGACAAACCAATGCATTTGACTATTTGTAAGAGTTCGGGATGAATTTGGAGTGTTTAGACAATAGTTAAACCCGTTATATTCCAAAATAGGCTTAAACCGAGAAAACAAGCTAAAACCGAGAGAAAACATTGATTCGAAGCAGTAAACAGCTATGTTACTCTTTCTTGGGTCAAAATATGTAACAATCCAATGCATTTAACTAATGATAAGAGTTTGGGTTGAATTTGGAGTGTTTAGACACCAATTATACCCATTTTGTCGCGAAACAAGCTAAAACCGAGAAAACATTGATTCGAAGCAGTAAATAGCTTTGTTACTATTTTTAGGGTCAAAAATGTGTGACAGTCCAATGTATTTGACTAATAGTAAGAGTTCTGGATGAATTTGGAGTGTTTAGACAACACTTAAACCGGTTTTATCCCAAAACAGGCTAAAACCGAGAAAACAGGCTAAAACAGAGAGAAAACATTGATTCGAAGCAAAAAACAGCTATGTTACTCTTGCTAGGGTTACAATATGTTACAGTCCAATGCATTTGACAAATTATAAGATTTCGGATTGAATTTGGAGTGTTTAGACACCACTTTTACCCATTTTGTCCCGGAACAGGCTAAAACCGAGAAAACATTGATTCTAAGCAGTAAACAGCTTTCGTACTGTTTCTAGCGTCAGAATTTGTGCCAATCTAATGCATTTGACTTATTGTAAGAGTTCGGAATGAATTTGGAGTGTTTAGACAATATTTAAACCCGTTTTATCCCGAAACAGGCTAAAACCAAGAAAACATTGATTCAAAGCAGTAAACAGCTTTGTTACTGTTTCTAGGGTCAGAATGTGTGACAAACCAATGCATTTGACTAATTATAAGAGTTCGGGATGAATTTGGAGTGTTTAGACAACAGTTAAACCCGTTATATCCCAAAATATGCATAAACCGAGAAAACAAGCTAAAACCGAGAAAAAACATTGATTCGAAGCAGTAAACAGCTATGTTACTCTTTCTTGGGTCAAAATATGTAACAATCCAATGCATTTAACTAATGATAAGAGTTTGGGTTGAATTTGGAGTGTTTAGACACCAATTATACCCATTTTGTCGCGAAACAGGCTAAAACCGAGAAAACATTGATTCAAAGCAGTAAATAGCTTTGTTACTATTTTTAGGGTCAAAAATGTGTGACAGTCCAATGTATTTGACTAATAGTAAGAGTTCTGGATGAATTTGGAGTGTTTAGACAACACTTAAACCGGTTTTATCCCAAAACAGGCTAAAACCGAGAAAACAGGCTAAAACAGAGAGAAAACATTGATTCGAAGCAAAAAACAGCTATGTTACTCTTGCTAGGGTTACAATATGTAACAATCCAATGCATTTGACTAATTATAAGATTTCGGGTTGAATTTGGAGCGTTTAGACACCACTTTTACCCATTTTGTCCCGGAACAGGCTAAAACCGAGAAAACATTGATTCTAAGCAGTAAACAGCTTTGGTACTGTTTCTAGGGTCAGAATTTGTGCCAATCTAATGCATTTGTCTTATTGTAAGAGTTCGGAATGAATTTGGAGTGTTTAGACAATATTTAAACCCGTTTTATCCCGAAACAGGCTAAAACCAAGAAAACATTGATTCAAAGCAGTAAACAGCTTTGTTACTGTTTCTAGGGTCAGAATGTGTGACAAACCAATGCATTTGACTATTTGTAAGAGTTCGGGATGAATTTGGAGTGTTTAGACAATAGTTAAACCCGTTATATTCCAAAATAGGCTTAAACCGAGAAAACAAGCTAAAACCGAGAAAAAACATTGATTCGAAGCAGTAAACAGCTATGTTACTCTTTCTTGGGTCAAAATATGTAACAATCCAATGCATTTAACTAATGATAAGAGTTTGGGTTGAATTTGGAGTGTTTAGACACCAATTATACCCATTTTGTCGCGAAACAAGCTAAAACCGAGAAAACATTGATTCGAAGCAGTAAATAGCTTTGTTACTATTTTTAGGGTCAAAAATGTGTGACAGTCCAATGTATTTGACTAATAGTAAGAGTTCTGGATGAATTTGGAGTGTTTAGACAACACTTAAACCGGTTTTATCCCAAAACAGGCTAAAACCGAGAAAACAGGCTAAAACAGAGAGAAAACATTGATTCGAAGCAAAAAACAGCTATGTTACTCTTGCTAGGGTTACAATATGTAACAGTCCAATGCATTTGACTAATTATAAGATTTCGGATTGAATTTGGAGTGTTTAGACACCACTTTTACCCATTTTGTCCCGGAACAGGCTAAAACCGAGAAAACATTGATTCTAAGCAGTAAACAGCTTTCGTACTGTTTCTAGCGTCAGAATTTGTGCCAATCTAATGCATTTGACTTATTGTAAGAGTTCGGAATGAATTTGGAGTGTTTAGACAATATTTAAACCCGTTTTATCCCGAAACAGGCTAAAACCAAGAAAACATTGATTCAAAGCAGTAAACAGCTTTGTTACTGTTTCTAGGGTCAGAATGTGTGACAAACCAATGCATTTGACTAATTATAAGAGTTCGGGATGAATTTGGAGTGTTTAGACAACAGTTAAACCCGTTATATCCCAAAATATGCATAAACCGAGAAAACAAGCTAAAACCGAGAAAAAACATTGATTCGAAGCAGTAAACAGCTATGTTACTCTTTCTTGGGTCAAAATATGTAGCAATCCAATGCATTTAACTAATGATAAGAGTTTGGGTTGAATTTGGAGTGTTTAGACACCAATTATACCCATTTTGTCGCGAAACAGGCTAAAACCGAGAAAACATTGATTCAAAGCAGTAAATAGCTTTGTTACTATTTTTAGGGTCAAAAATGTGTGACAGTCCAATGTATTTGACTAATAGTAAGAGTTCTGGATGAATTTGGAGTGTTTAGACAACAGTTAAACCCGTTATATCCCAAAATAGGCATAAACCGAGAAAACAAGCTAAAACCGAGAGAAAACATTGATTCGAAGCAGTAAACAGCTATGTTACTCTTTCTTGGGTCAAAATATGTAACAATCCAATGCATTTGACTAACTATAAGAGTTTGGGTTGAATTTGGAGTGTTTAGACACCAATTATCCCCATTTTGTCCCGAAATAGGCTAAAACCGAGAAAACATTGATTCGAAGCAGTAAATATCTTTGTTACTATTTCTAGGGTCAGAATGTGTGATAGTCCAATGCATTCGACTAATAGTAAGAGTTCTGGATGAATTTGGAGTGTTTAGACTACACTTAAACCGGTTTTATCCCAAAACAGGCTAAAACCGAGAAAACAGGCTAAAACAGAGAGAAAACATTGATTCGAAGCAGAAAACAGCTATGTTACTCTTTCTATGGTCAAAATATGTAACAATCCAATGCATTTGACTAATTATAAGATTTCGGGTTGAATTTGGAGCGTTTAGACACCACTTTTACCCATTTTGTCCCGGAACAGGCTAAAACCGAGAAAACATTGATTCTAAGCAGTAAACAGCTTTGGTACTGTTTCTAGGGTCAGAATTTGTGCCAATCTAATGCATTTGTCTTATTGTAAGAGTTCGGAATGAATTTGGAGTGTTTAGACAATATTTAAACCCGTTTTATCCCGAAACAGGCTAAAACCAAGAAAACATTGATTCAAAGCAGTAAACAGCTTTGTTACTGTTTCTAGGGTCAGAATGTGTGACAAACCAATGCATTTGACTATTTGTAAGAGTTCGGGATGAATTTGGAGTGTTTAGACAATAGTTAAACCCGTTATATTCCAAAATAGGCTTAAACCGAGAAAACAAGCTAAAACCGAGAAAAAACATTGATTCGAAGCAGTAAACAGCTATGTTACTCTTTCTTGGGTCAAAATATGTAACAATCCAATGCATTTAACTAATGATAAGAGTTTGGGTTGAATTTGGAGTGTTTAGACACCAATTATACCCATTTTGTCGCGAAACAAGCTAAAACCGAGAAAACATTGATTCGAAGCAGTAAATAGCTTTGTTACTATTTTTAGGGTCAAAAATGTGTGACAGTCCAATGTATTTGACTAATAGTAAGAGTTCTGGATGAATTTGGAGTGTTTAGACAACACTTAAACCGGTTTTATCCCAAAACAGGCTAAAACCGAGAAAACAGGCTAAAACAGAGAGAAAACATTGATTCGAAGCAAAAAACAGCTATGTTACTCTTGCTAGGGTTACAATATGTAACAGTCCAATGCATTTGACTAATTATAAGATTTCGGATTGAATTTGGAGTGTTTAGACACCACTTTTACCCATTTTGTCCCGGAACAGGCTAAAACCGAGAAAACATTGATTCTAAGCAGTAAACAGCTTTCGTACTGTTTCTAGCGTCAGAATTTGTGCCAATCTAATGCATTTGACTTATTGTAAGAGTTCGGAATGAATTTGGAGTGTTTAGACAATATTTAAACCCGTTTTATCCCGAAACAGGCTAAAACCAAGAAAACATTGATTCAAAGCAGTAAACAGCTTTGTTACTGTTTCTAGGGTCAGAATGTGTGACAAACCAATGCATTTGACTAATTATAAGAGTTTGGGATGAATTTGGAGTGTTTAGACAACAGTTAAACCCGTTATATCCCAAAATATGCATAAACCGAGAAAACAAGCTAAAACCGAGAAAAAACATTGATTCGAAGCAGTAAACAGCTATGTTACTCTTTCTTGGGTCAAAATATGTAACAATCCAATGCATTTAACTAATGATAAGAGTTTGGGTTGAATTTGGAGTGTTTAGACACCAATTATACCCATTTTGTCGCGAAACAGGCTAAAACCGAGAAAACATTGATTCAAAGCAGTAAATAGCTTTGTTACTATTTTTAGGGTCAAAAATGTGTGACAGTCCAATGTATTTGACTAATAGTAAGAGTTCTGGATGAATTTGGAGTGTTTAGACAACACTTAAACCGGTTTTATCCCAAAACAGGCTAAAACCGAGAAAACAGGCTAAAACAGAGAGAAAACATTGATTCGAAGCAAAAAACAGCTATGTTACTCTTGCTAGGGTTACAATATGTAACAGTCCAATGCATTTGACTAATTATAAGATTTCGGATTGAATTTGGAGTGTTTAGACACCACTTTTACCCATTTTGTCCCGGAACAGGCTAAAACCGAGAAAACATTGATTCTAAGCAGTAAACAGCTTTGGTACTGTTTCTAGCGTCAGAATTTGTGCCAATCTAATGCATTTGACTTATTGTAAGAGTTCGGAATGAATTTGGAGTGTTTAGACAATATTTAAACCCGTTTTATCCCGAAACAGGCTAAAACCAAGAAAACATTGATTCAAAGCAGTAAACAGCTTTGTTACTGTTTCTAGGGTCAGAATGTGTGACAAACCAATGCATTTGACTAATTATAAGAGTTCGGGATGAATTTGGAGTGTTTAGACAACAGTTAAACCCGTTATATCCCAAAATATGCATAAACCGAGAAAACAAGCTAAAACCGAGAAAAACATTGATTCGAAGCAGTAAACAGCTATGTTACTCTTTCTTGGGTCAAAATATGTAACAATCCAATGCATTTAACTAATGATAAGAGTTTGGGTTGAATTTGGAGTGTTTAGACACCAATTATACCCATTTTATCCCGAAACAGGCTAAAACCAAGAAAACATTGATTCAAAGCAGTAAACAGCTTTGTTACTGTTTCTAGGGTCAGAATGTGTGACAAACCAATGCATTTGACTAATTGTAAGAGTTTGGGATGAATTTGGAGTGTTTAGACAACAGTTAAACCCGTTATATCCCAAAATAGGCATAAACCGAGAAAACAAGCTAAAACCGAGAGAAAACATTGATTCGAAGCAGTAAACAGCTATGTTACTCTTTCTTGGGTCAAAATATGTAACAATCCAATGCATTTGACTAACTATAAGAGTTTGGGTTGAATTTGGAGTGTTTAGACACCAATTATCCCCATTTTGTCCCGAAATAGGCTAAAACCGAGAAAACATTGATTCGAAGCAGTAAATATCTTTGTTACTATTTCTAGGGTCAGAATGTGTGATAGTCCAATGCATTCGACTAATAGTAAGAGTTCTGGATGAATTTGGAGTGTTTAGACTACACTTAAACCGGTTTTATCCCAAAACAGGCTAAAACCGAGAAAACAGGCTAAAACAGAGAGAAAACATTGATTCGAAGCAGAAAACAGCTATGTTACTCTTTCTATGGTCAAAATATGTAACAATCCAATGCATTTGACTAATTATAAGATTTCGGGTTGAATTTGGAGCGTTTAGACACCACTTTTACCCATTTTGTCCCGGAACAGGCTAAAACCGAGAAAACATTGATTCTAAGCAGTAAACAGCTTTGGTACTGTTTCTAGCGTCAGAATTTCTGCCAATCTAATGCATTTGACTTATTGTAAGAGTTCGGAATGAATTTGGAGTGTTTAGACAATATTTAAACCCGTTTTATCCCGAAACAGGCTAAAACCAAGAAAACATTGATTCAAAGCAGTAAACAGCTTTGTTACTGTTTCTAGGGTCAGAATGTGTGACAAACCAATGCATTTGACTAATTATAAGAGTTCGGGATGAATTTGGAGTGTTTAGACAACAGTTAAACCCGTTATATCCCAAAATATGCATAAACCGAGAAAACAAGCTAAAACCGAGAAAAAACATTGATTCGAAGCAGTAAACAGCTATGTTACTCTTTCTTGGGTCAAAATATGTAACAATCCAATGCATTTAACTAATGATAAGAGTTTGGGTTGAATTTGGAGTGTTTAGACACCAATTATACCCATTTTATCCCGAAACAGGCTAAAACCAAGAAAACATTGATTCAAAGCAGTAAACAGCTTTGTTACTGTTTCTAGGGTCAGAATGTGTGACAAACCAATGCATTTGACTAATTGTAAGAGTTCTGGATGAATTTGGAGTGTTTAGACAACACTTAAACCGGTTTTATCCCAAAACAGGCTAAAACCGAGAAAACAGGCTAAAACAGAGAGAAAACATTGATTCGAAGCAAAAAACAGCTATGTTACTCTTGCTAGGGTTACAATATGTAACAGTCCAATGCATTTGACTAATTATAAGATTTCGGATTGAATTTGGAGTGTTTAGACACCACTTTTACCCATTTTGTCCCGGAACAGGCTAAAACCGAGAAAACATTGATTCTAAGCAGTAAACAGCTTTGGTACTGTTTCTAGCGTCAGAATTTGTGCCAATCTAATGCATTTGACTTATTGTAAGAGTTCGGAATGAATTTGGAGTGTTTAGACAATATTTAAACCCGTTTTATCCCGAAACAGGCTAAAACCAAGAAAACATTGATTCAAAGCAGTAAACAGCTTTGTTACTGTTTCTAGGGTCAGAATGTGTGACAAACCAATGCATTTGACTAATTATAAGAGTTCGGGATGAATTTGGAGTGTTTAGACAACAGTTAAACCCGTTATATCCCAAAATATGCATAAACCGAGAAAACAAGCTAAAACCGAGAAAAAACATTGATTCGAAGCAGTAAACAGCTATGTTACTCTTTCTTGGGTCAAAATATGTAACAATCCAATGCATTTAACTAATGATAAGAGTTTGGGTTGAATTTGGAGTGTTTAGACACCAATTATACCCATTTTATCCCGAAACAGGCTAAAACCAAGAAAACATTGATTCAAAGCAGTAAACAGCTTTGTTACTGTTTCTAGGGTCAGAATGTGTGACAAACCAATGCATTTGACTAATTGTAAGAGTTTGGGATGAATTTGGAGTGTTTAGACAACAGTTAAACCCGTTATATCCCAAAATAGGCATAAACCGAGAAAACAAGCTAAAACCGAGAGAAAACATTGATTCGAAGCAGTAAACAGCTATGTTACTCTTTCTTGGGTCAAAATATGTAACAATCCAATGCATTTGACTAACTATAAGAGTTTGGGTTGAATTTGGAGTGTTTAGACACCAATTATCCCCATTTTGTCCCGAAATAGGCTAAAACCGAGAAAACATTGATTCGAAGCAGTAAATATCTTTGTTACTATTTCTAGGGTCAGAATGTGTGATAGTCCAATGCATTCGACTAATAGTAAGAGTTCTGGATGAATTTGGAGTGTTTAGACTACAGTTAAACCGGTTTTATCCCATAACAGGCTAAAACCGAGAAAACAGGCTAAAACAGAGAGAAAACATTGATTCGAAGCAGAAAACAGCTATGTTACTCTTTCTAGGGTCAAAATATGTAACAATCCAATGCATTTGACTAATTATAAGATTTCGGGTTGAATTTGGAGCGTTTAGACACCACTTTTACCCATTTTGTCCCGGAACAGGCTAAAACCGAGAAAACATTGATTCTAAGCAGTAAACAGCTTTGGTACTGTTTCTAGGGTCAGAATTTGTGCCAATCTAATGCATTTGTCTTATTGTAAGAGTTCGGAATGAATTTGGAGTGTTTAGACAATATTTAAACCCGTTTTATCCCGAAACAGGCTAAAACCAAGAAAACATTGATTCAAAGCAGTAAACAGCTTTGTTACTGTTTCTAGGGTCTGAATGTGTGACAAACCAATGCATTTGACTATTTGTAAGAGTTCGGGATGAATTTGGAGTGTTTAGACAATAGTTAAACCCGTTATATTCCAAAATAGGCTTAAACCGAGAAAACAAGCTAAAACCGAGAGAAAACATTGATTCGAAGCAGTAAACAGCTATGTTACTCTTTCTTGGGTCAAAATATGTAACAATCCAATGCATTTAACTAATGATAAGAGTTTGGGTTGAATTTGGAGTGTTTAGACACCAATTATACCCATTTTGTCGCGAAACAAGCTAAAACCGAGAAAACATTGATTCGAAGCAGTAAATAGCTTTGTTACTATTTTTAGGGTCAAAAATGTGTGACAGTCCAATGTATTTGACTAATAGTAAGAGTTCTGGATGAATTTGGAGTGTTTAGACAACACTTAAACCGGTTTTATCCCAAAACAGGCTAAAACCGAGAAAACAGGCTAAAACAGAGAGAAAACATTGATTCGAAGCAAAAAACAGCTATGTTACTCTTGCTAGGGTTACAATATGTAACAGTCCAATGCATTTGACTAATTATAAGATTTCGGATTGAATTTGGAGTGTTTAGACACCACTTTTACCCATTTTGTCCCGGAACAGGCTAAAACCGAGAAAACATTGATTCTAAGCAGTAAACAGCTTTGGTACTGTTTCTAGCGTCAGAATTTGTGCCAATCTAATGCATTTGACTTATTGTAAGAGTTCGGAATGAATTTGGAGTGTTTAGACAATATTTAAACCCGTTTTATCCCGAAACAGGCTAAAACCAAGAAAACATTGATTCAAAGCAGTAAACAGCTTTGTTACTGTTTCTAGGGTCAGAATGTGTGACAAACCAATGCATTTGACTAATTATAAGAGTTCGGGATGAATTTGGAGTGTTTAGACAACAGTTAAACCCGTTATATCCCAAAATATGCATAAACCAAGAAAACAAGCTAAAACCGAGAAAAAACATTGATTCGAAGCAGTAAACAGCTATGTTACTCTTTCTTGGGTCAAAATATGTAACAATCCAATGCATTTAACTAATGATAAGAGTTTGGGTTGAATTTGGAGTGTTTAGACACCAATTATACCCATTTTGTCGCGAAACAGGCTAAAACCGAGAAAACATTGATTCAAAGCAGTAAATAGCTTTGTTACTATTTTTAGGGTCAAAAATGTGTGACAGTCCAATGTATTTGACTAATAGTAAGAGTTCTGGATGAATTTGGAGTGTTTAGACAACACTTAAACCGGTTTTATCCCAAAACAGGCTAAAACCGAGAAAACAGGCTAAAACAGAGAGAAAACATTGATTCGAAGCAAAAAACAGCTATGTTACTCTTGCTAGGGTTACAATATGTAACAGTCCAATGCATTTGACTAATTATAAGATTTCGGATTGAATTTGGAGTGTTTAGACACCACTTTTACCCATTTTGTCCCGGAACAGGCTAAAACCGAGAAAACATTGATTCTAAGCAGTAAACAGCTTTGGTACTGTTTCTAGCGTCAGAATTTGTGCCAATCTAATGCATTTGACTTATTGTAAGAGTTCGGAATGAATTTGGAGTGTTTAGACAATATTTAAACCCGTTTTATCCTGAAACAGGCTAAAACCAAGAAAACATTGATTCAAAGCAGTAAACAGCTTTGTTACTGTTTCTAGGGTCAGAATGTGTGACAAACCAATGCATTTGACTAATTATAAGAGTTCGGGATGAATTTGGAGTGTTTAGACAACAGTTAAACCCGTTATATCCCAAAATATGCATAAACCAAGAAAACAAGCTAAAACCGAGAAAAAACATTGATTCGAAGCAGTAAACAGCTATGTTACTCTTTCTTGGGTCAAAATATGTAACAATCCAATGCATTTAACTAATGATAAGAGTTTGGGTTGAATTTGGAGTGTTTAGACACCAATTATACCCATTTTGTCGCGAAACAAGCTAAAACCGAGAAAACATTGATTCGAAGCAGTAAATAGCTTTGTTACTATTTTTAGGGTCAAAAATGTGTGACAGTCCAATGTATTTGACTAATAGTAAGAGTTCTGGATGAATTTGGAGTGTTTAGACAACACTTAAACCGGTTTTATCCCAAAACAGGCTAAAACCGAGAAAACAGGCTAAAACAGAGAGAAAACATTGATTCGAAGCAAAAAACAGCTATGTTACTCTTGCTAGGGTTACAATATGTAACAGTCCAATGCATTTGACTAATTATAAGATTTCGGATTGAATTTGGAGTGTTTAGACACCACTTTTACCCATTTTGTCCCGGAACAGGCTAAAACCGAGAAAACATTGATTCTAAGCAGTAAACAGCTTTGGTACTGTTTCTAGCGTCAGAATTTGTGCCAATCTAATGCATTTGACTTATTGTAAGAGTTCGGAATGAATTTGGAGTGTTTAGACAATATTTAAACCCGTTTTATCCTGAAACAGGCTAAAACCAAGAAAACATTGATTCAAAGCAGTAAACAGCTTTGTTACTGTTTCTAGGGTCAGAATGTGTGACAAACCAATGCATTTGACTAATTATAAGAGTTCGGGATGAATTTGGAGTGTTTAGACAACAGTTAAACCCGTTATATCCCAAAATATGCATAAACCAAGAAAACAAGCTAAAACCGAGAAAAAACATTGATTCGAAGCAGTAAACAGCTATGTTACTCTTTCTTGGGTCAAAATATGTAACAATCCAATGCATTTAAGTAATGATAAGAGTTTGGGTTGAATTTGGAGTGTTTAGACACCAATTATACCCATTTTGTCGCGAAACAGGCTAAAACCGAGAAAACATTGATTCAAAGCAGTAAATAGCTTTGTTACTATTTTTAGGGTCAAAAATGTGTGACAGTCCAATGTATTTGACTAATAGTAAGAGTTCTGGATGAATTTGGAGTGTTTAGACAACACTTAAACCGGTTTTATCCCAAAACAGGCTAAAACCGAGAAAACAGGCTAAAACAGAGAGAAAACATTGATTCGAAGCAGAAAACAGCTATGTTACTCTTTCTAGGGTCAAAATATGTTGTAACAATCCAATGCATTTGACTAATTATAAGATTTCGGGTTGAATTTGGAGCGTTTAGACACCACTTTTACCCATTTTGTCCCGGAACAGGCTAAAACCGAGAAAACATTGATTCTAAGCAGTAAACAGCTTTGGTACTGTTTCTAGCGTCAGAATTTGTGCCAATCTAATGCATTTGACTTATTGTAAGAGTTCAGAATGAATTTGGAGTGTTTAGACAATATTTAAACCCGTTTTATCCCGAAACAGGCTAAAACCAAGAAAACATTGATTCAAAGCAGTAAACAGCTTTGTTACTGTTTCTAGGGTCAGAATGTGTGACAAACCAATGCATTTGACTAATTGTAAGAGTTTGGGATGAATTTGGAGTGTTTAGACAACAGTTAAACCCGTTATATCCCAAAATAGGCATAAACCGAGAAAACAAGCTAAAACCGAGAGAAAACATTGATTCGAAGCAGTAAACAGCTATGTTACTCTTTCTTGGGTCAAAATATGTAACAATCCAATGCATTTGACTAACTATAAGAGTTTGGGTTGAATTTGGAGTGTTTAGACACCAATTATCCCCATTTTGTCCCGAAATAGGCTAAAACCGAGAAAACATTGATTCGAAGCAGTAAATATCTTTGTTACTATTTCTAGGGTCAGAATGTGTGATAGTCCAATGCATTCGACTAATAGTAAGAGTTCTGGATGAATTTGGAGTGTTTAGACTACACTTAAACCGGTTTTATCCCAAAACAGGCTAAAACCGAGAAAACAGGCTAAAACAGAGAGAAAACATTGATTCGAAGCAGAAAACAGCTATGTTACTCTTTCTATGGTCAAAATATGTAACAATCCAATGCATTTGACTAATTATAAGATTTCGGGTTGAATTTGGAGCGTTTAGACACCACTTTTACCCATTTTGTCCCGGAACAGGCTAAAACCGAGAAAACATTGATTCTAAGCAGTAAACAGCTTTGGTACTGTTTCTAGCGTCAGAATTTCTGCCAATCTAATGCATTTGACTTATTGTAAGAGTTCGGAATGAATTTGGAGTGTTTAGACAATATTTAAACCCGTTTTATCCCGAAACAGGCTAAAACCAAGAAAACATTGATTCAAAGCAGTAAACAGTTTTGTTACTGTTTCTAGGGTCAGAATGTGTGACAAACCAATGCATTTGACTAATTATAAGAGTTCGGGATGAATTTGGAGTGTTTAGACAACAGTTAAACCCGTTATATCCCAAAATATGCATAAACCGAGAAAACAAGCTAAAACCGAGAAAAAACATTGATTCGAAGCAGTAAACAGCTATGTTACTCTTTCTTGGGTCAAAATATGTAACAATCCAATGCATTTAACTAATGATAAGAGTTTGGGTTGAATTTGGAGTGTTTAGACACCAATTATACCCATTTTATCCCGAAACAGGCTAAAACCAAGAAAACATTGATTCAAAGCAGTAAACAGCTTTGTTACTGTTTCTAGGGTCAGAATGTGTGACAAACCAATGCATTTGACTAATTGTAAGAGTTCTGGATGAATTTGGAGTGTTTAGACAACACTTAAACCGGTTTTATCCCAAAACAGGCTAAAACCGAGAAAACAGGCTAAAACAGAGAGAAAACATTGATTCGAAGCAAAAAACAGCTATGTTACTCTTGCTAGGGTTACAATATGTAACAGTCCAATGCATTTGACTAATTATAAGATTTCGGATTGAATTTGGAGTGTTTAGACACCACTTTTACCCATTTTGTCCCGGAACAGGCTAAAACCGAGAAAACATTGATTCTAAGCAGTAAACAGCTTTGGTACTGTTTCTAGCGTCAGAATTTGTGCCAATCTAATGCATTTGACTTATTGTAAGAGTTCGGAATGAATTTGGAGTGTTTAGACAATATTTAAACCCGTTTTATCCCGAAACAGGCTAAAACCAAGAAAACATTGATTCAAAGCAGTAAACAGCTTTGTTACTGTTTCTAGGGTCAGAATGTGTGACAAACCAATGCATTTGACTAATTATAAGAGTTCGGGATGAATTTGGAGTGTTTAGACAACAGTTAAACCCGTTATATCCCAAAATATGCATAAACCGAGAAAACAAGCTAAAACCGAGAAAAAACATTGATTCGAAGCAGTAAACAGCTATGTTACTCTTTCTTGGGTCAAAATATGTAACAATCCAATGCATTTAACTAATGATAAGAGTTTGGGTTGAATTTGGAGTGTTTAGACACCAATTATACCCATTTTATCCCGAAACAGGCTAAAACCAAGAAAACATTGATTCAAAGCAGTAAACAGCTTTGTTACTGTTTCTAGGGTCAGAATGTGTGACAAACCAATGCATTTGACTAATTGTAAGAGTTTGGGATGAATTTGGAGTGTTTAGACAACAGTTAAACCCGTTATATCCCAAAATAGGCATAAACCGAGAAAACAAGCTAAAACCGAGAGAAAACATTGATTCGAAGCAGTAAACAGCTATGTTACTCTTTCTTGGGTCAAAATATGTAACAATCCAATGCATTTGACTAACTATAAGAGTTTGGGTTGAATTTGGAGTGTTTAGACACCAATTATCCCCATTTTGTCCCGAAATAGGCTAAAACCGAGAAAACATTGATTCGAAGCAGTAAATATCTTTGTTACTATTTCTAGGGTCAGAATGTGTGATAGTCCAATGCATTCGACTAATAGTAAGAGTTCTGGATGAATTTGGAGTGTTTAGACTACAGTTAAACCGGTTTTATCCCATAACAGGCTAAAACCGAGAAAACAGGCTAAAACAGAGAGAAAACATTGATTCGAAGCAGAAAACAGCTATGTTACTCTTTCTAGGGTCAAAATATGTAACAATCCAATGCATTTGACTAATTATAAGATTTCGGGTTGAATTTGGAGCGTTTAGACACCACTTTTACCCATTTTGTCCCGGAACAGGCTAAAACCGAGAAAACATTGATTCTAAGCAGTAAACAGCTTTGGTACTGTTTCTAGGGTCAGAATTTGTGCCAATCTAATGCATTTGTCTTATTGTAAGAGTTCGGAATGAATTTGGAGTGTTTAGACAATATTTAAACCCGTTTTATCCCGAAACAGGCTAAAACCAAGAAAACATTGATTCAAAGCAGTAAACAGCTTTGTTACTGTTTCTAGGGTCTGAATGTGTGACAAACCAATGCATTTGACTATTTGTAAGAGTTCGGGATGAATTTGGAGTGTTTAGACAATAGTTAAACCCGTTATATTCCAAAATAGGCTTAAACCGAGAAAACAAGCTAAAACCGAGAGAAAACATTGATTCGAAGCAGTAAACAGCTATGTTACTCTTTCTTGGGTCAAAATATGTAACAATCCAATGCATTTAACTAATGATAAGAGTTTGGGTTGAATTTGGAGTGTTTAGACACCAATTATACCCATTTTGTCGCGAAACAAGCTAAAACCGAGAAAACATTGATTCGAAGCAGTAAATAGCTTTGTTACTATTTTTAGGGTCAAAAATGTGTGACAGTCCAATGTATTTGACTAATAGTAAGAGTTCTGGATGAATTTGGAGTGTTTAGACAACACTTAAACCGGTTTTATCCCAAAACAGGCTAAAACCGAGAAAACAGGCTAAAACAGAGAGAAAACATTGATTCGAAGCAAAAAACAGCTATGTTACTCTTGCTAGGGTTACAATATGTAACAGTCCAATGCATTTGACTAATTATAAGATTTCGGATTGAATTTGGAGTGTTTAGACACCACTTTTACCCATTTTGTCCCGGAACAGGCTAAAACCGAGAAAACATTGATTCTAAGCAGTAAACAGCTTTGGTACTGTTTCTAGCGTCAGAATTTGTGCCAATCTAATGCATTTGACTTATTGTAAGAGTTCGGAATGAATTTGGAGTGTTTAGACAATATTTAAACCCGTTTTATCCTGAAACAGGCTAAAACCAAGAAAACATTGATTCAAAGCAGTAAACAGCTTTGTTACTGTTTCTAGGGTCAGAATGTGTGACAAACCAATGCATTTGACTAATTATAAGAGTTCGGGATGAATTTGGAGTGTTTAGACAACAGTTAAACCCGTTATATCCCAAAATATGCATAAACCAAGAAAACAAGCTAAAACCGAGAAAAAACATTGATTCGAAGCAGTAAACAGCTATGTTACTCTTTCTTGGGTCAAAATATGTAACAATCCAATGCATTTAACTAATGATAAGAGTTTGGGTTGAATTTGGAGTGTTTAGACACCAATTATACCCATTTTGTCGCGAAACAGGCTAAAACCGAGAAAACATTGATTCAAAGCAGTAAATAGCTTTGTTACTATTTTTAGGGTCAAAAATGTGTGACAGTCCAATGTATTTGACTAATAGTAAGAGTTCTGGATGAATTTGGAGTGTTTAGACAACACTTAAACCGGTTTTATCCCAAAACAGGCTAAAACCGAGAAAACAGGCTAAAACAGAGAGAAAACATTGATTCGAAGCAAAAAACAGCTATGTTACTCTTGCTAGGGTTACAATATGTAACAGTCCAATGCATTTGACTAATTATAAGATTTCGGATTGAATTTGGAGTGTTTAGACACCACTTTTACCCATTTTGTCCCGGAACAGGCTAAAACCGAGAAAACATTGATTCTAAGCAGTAAACAGCTTTGGTACTGTTTCTAGCGTCAGAATTTGTGCCAATCTAATGCATTTGACTTATTGTAAGAGTTCGGAATGAATTTGGAGTGTTTAGACAATATTTAAACCCGTTTTATCCTGAAACAGGCTAAAACCAAGAAAACATTGATTCAAAGCAGTAAACAGCTTTGTTACTGTTTCTAGGGTCAGAATGTGTGACAAACCAATGCATTTGACTAATTATAAGAGTTCGGGATGAATTTGGAGTGTTTAGACAACAGTTAAACCCGTTATATCCCAAAATATGCATAAACCAAGAAAACAAGCTAAAACCGAGAAAAAACATTGATTCGAAGCAGTAAACAGCTATGTTACTCTTTCTTGGGTCAAAATATGTAACAATCCAATGCATTTAAGTAATGATAAGAGTTTGGGTTGAATTTGGAGTGTTTAGACACCAATTATACCCATTTTGTCGCGAAACAGGCTAAAACCGAGAAAACATTGATTCAAAGCAGTAAATAGCTTTGTTACTATTTTTAGGGTCAAAAATGTGTGACAGTCCAATGTATTTGACTAATAGTAAGAGTTCTGGATGAATTTGGAGTGTTTAGACAACACTTAAACCGGTTTTATCCCAAAACAGGCTAAAACCGAGAAAACAGGCTAAAACAGAGAGAAAACATTGATTCGAAGCAGAAAACAGCTATGTTACTCTTTCTAGGGTCAAAATATGTTGTAACAATCCAATGCATTTGACTAATTATAAGATTTCGGGTTGAATTTGGAGCGTTTAGACACCACTTTTACCCATTTTGTCCCGGAACAGGCTAAAACCGAGAAAACATTGATTCTAAGCAGTAAACAGCTTTGGTACTGTTTCTAGCGTCAGAATTTGTGCCAATCTAATGCATTTGACTTATTGTAAGAGTTCGGAATGAATTTGGAGTGTTTAGACAATATTTAAACCCGTTTTATCCCGAAACAGGCTAAAACCAAGAAAACATTGATTCAAAGCAGTAAACAGCTTTGTTACTGTTTCTAGGGTCAGAATGTGTGACAAACCAATGCATTTGACTAATTATAAGAGTTCGGGATGAATTTGGAGTGTTTAGACAACAGTTAAACCCGTTATATCCCAAAATATGCATAAACCAAGAAAACAAGCTAAAACCGAGAAAAAACATTGATTCGAAGCAGTAAACAGCTATGTTACTCTTTCTTGGGTCAAAATATGTAACAATCCAATGCATTTAACTAATGATAAGAGTTTGGGTTGAATTTGGAGTGTTTAGACACCAATTATACCCATTTTGTCGCGAAACAGGCTAAAACCGAGAAAACATTGATTCAAAGCAGTAAATAGCTTTGTTACTATTTTTAGGGTCAAAAATGTGTGACAGTCCAATGTATTTGACTAATAGTAAGAGTTCTGGATGAATTTGGAGTGTTTAGACAACACTTAAACCGGTTTTATCCCAAAACAGGCTAAAACCGAGAAAACAGGCTAAAACAGAGAGAAAACATTGATTCGAAGCAAAAAACAGCTATGTATTAGAATGTACCAAGGAGGAGAGAGGAGAGGCCGGTAAGGCCGAACCTTGGAAGAAGAGAAGAAAGGCCGGAAAGGCCATGTAAAGGCCGGTAAGGCCATGTCCGTGTCCGTGAGCGACCATGTACCGTGTCCGGTACCATGTACCGTGTCCGTGAACGGACCCATGTCCGGTGAGCGGCCAGGTAGGCCGTGAACACCAGGAAGAGAAGGCCCATGAAGATGCCCGTCCGTACAGGTCCGTCCGTACAGGCCCGTCCGTACAGGCCCGTCCGTACAGGCCCGTCCGTACGGTCTCGGCCTGTTACGTCCGTACGGCCTGCGCTTGGTCCAAGGGGCCTCACAAGAGAAAGGCCGAGTTTGAGAGAAGGAAAACAAGGCCTTACAAGAGAGAGAGGCCCATGGGAAGAAGAGAAGAAAAGAGAGGCCAATGGGAAGAAGAAGAAGGGAAAAGCGCACAAGGAAGGAAGGGAAGGAAGAATCACGTGGCCTTTGGTTGGTGAAGGAAGGAGCTGTCCCTTTCACCATTGTCTTGCCCAAGAGAAGACCACTTTATGTCCCTATCTCCCTTCTTCTCTCTCTAACGGTCATATAACATTTTGTACTCATATATTACATTGTATACACTCTCATATGTAACAACACAACAATAATATTGAATAAAAGAAGAGAAACGATTTTTCCTCTCTCTACCTTGTGTTCTTGTTCATGTCACCAATGTAGAGAGATTAGGGTAAACGATTTAGGGGCTGCCCTTAAGGCAGCCTATTCTCTTCTCAAATCCACCTAAAATCTTCCTTATTTACTGTTTTCTATAGCCTAGATTACTGATTCTTAATCCTCTTTCTCCTAAGTACACAAACTTGAGTGTTGTGATACTAGAAGAGGATAAGTCTCAAACTAGACTGTTTGTTCCTCATAGATCCGATTTATATCTAGTATTTGGGGTCTATTGAGGTTGTTTGTGGGGAGTTCATCACAAGTTGATGTCCTCTCCTTCCCCCTTGAGAATGAGCTAGTTTGTTGTGGGTATAAGGAGATTCAATCCTTGGGAGTTGTCTCTCCTTTGTCAAGAGCCATCTCTCTTGAAATCCCAACATGGTATCAGAGCAGGATCTGTTCTTGGTGATTCAAACTCGTTCTCAAGGTTTAAATCTCTTAGGAGATAGCTTAGTGAAAGTTTTAAACTTTGCTTAAGTGTTAATTCGCTTAGCCTTGTTCTTTAAAGCTTTAACTTTGCTTTTGTTGTTAAAAACGATTCTCTAACAGCTCAATGTTGAGTAAGCTTGGTCTCTTGTCTTGTTAGAACTTGTAGACCAAGTGTGTAAAGAGAAATCGATTTTACAGCCCCATCCTTAAGCTTTAAAAGCCTCATTCTTAAGCTTTACCGATTTGGTGAAAGTTGGGTACAAAATGAGGTAGTGATGAACTAATGAGCAAATCGGTTGTGTTCATGGTTAGGATTCACGCTTGAGGAAGAGAGAGACCTTGTTTTTCGCATATATGGTCTGCTTGGTCAAAGAGATTAAAGCTGGTCCAAGAATGCTTTGTTTTAACCGATGGACAATAGGGTGTTCCAAAGGCTCTTTTGTTTCTTGTTTGCTTGTGACCACGAAAAGCATCTTCTTTATGTTATTTTCGTGGATCTAAAGCCTTAAGATCTTGGAGAACACTTTGTTTAAGTGATTCTACCATGAAATTTGTCTAAACCGTTGGAGAGATTAATTTTCCAATCGGTCCATGTGTTTCAGCCACTAAAGCACCAAAAGAGATTGTCTTGTTGGTTGTTCTTGGCTGTCAAAGTTGTCTCAAACTCAAGAAAACAGAGTATAACTCTGTCCATTGGAACTCTTGAGTCCAATTCTACACTCCATCCATCTTATACTACCCCCCATTCTCTTATATATATACTCTATTATACTCTCTTTGGTTACTTATTCTCCATTTACACTCTATACTCTACTCTACACTCTATACTCTAACCCCTAACAATCTCTTGTTTAGAATCTGTCCCATTAAATTTTGGTTTCAGTTTCAAACTTGAAGATTGTGTGGAGCTCACTTGCTATCTCAAGAAGAAGTGGCGAGGTTGAAGGCTACAAAGAAGCCATGAGAAGGCGCAGCACAATGCTTGGAGTTAGAACCAATGGCCATCAAGCTTCTTAGACCACACGTTTCACCACCATAGTAATAAACTCCGGCGGTCAGGTTTACCCGAGGAGAGCAGAAGACTCTTTTGAGCGAGGTAACCTATTAAGCTGACCGAGAGAGATAAAGCTTTGGGTATTAAACTCCGGCGGTTAGACTCATCCGAGGAGAGCAGAAGACTCTTTTGAGCGAGGTGGTCTATTTAAGGCTGACCGAGAGAGATAAAGCTATGGAGGAAGTTCTAGTGGAGAGAGCTGGTGGAAGGTGATGAATCAGCCCAAGGACATGTGTATTAGTGCCAAGTTGTTGATCGGATGTGCACAATGGTCTTTAGGAAAGGTGATGCACAAGGTTTCAACTGTTGATTGGATGTGCACAAGAACGGTGATGCACAAGGCTTCAACTGAGGTGATGAGGTTTCAGCCCATCATCAAGTAAAGGTTACGGGGGAGATCAAGTGACTTCAGACCGTACCTCACAGATTCTGCTCGGCCACAAGCAAAAGTCTTTACTTAAAGCTCAGCCGAAGCGTCTCAAAGATCGACTCGGACGAAACCCTTCCACTGCGATTCGGCTTCCGCGTTCTTCATTAAAGTTCGAGACCACAGAGTCATCTTGCCAGTGGAAGTGGAATCATACCAATCCGAGCAACCGATCAAAAGTTATGCCCGATTCAGTGGGCGTATATCAGTCTGTAGCGGTCTCAAGAAGAGAGGTCCAAACCGCATCAATGATCAGCCTCTCTCCTTCCTATTCATCAAAACACCAAAAGGCTGTGCTCTAAACCCTACTCTATTTAAATTCCTAATTATTTTTAGTTCCATTGCTAGTCTTTACACTTCCATATGATTTTTCTTAAATTGTCACACTTATAGAAATTTACTTTGATATTCCTCATAGCATACACTTACACTTTTCTTCTTTATCACTTGTTTAAAGGGTAAAGGAGACTATGAGAGCCTCAAAGAAATTCTAAAGGTGCAAGGATGGAGATCATAAGGAAGGTGCCAAAGGCAAGGTGGGCTAAGGAGAAGTAGCGGTTCAAGTCATGAAGAGAAGAGAGCTAGTTCCTTATAAACCAAGGTCAAGGGACATCATGGATAGTGAAGGCTATACTCTTTTTCCCTCTAACAAAGTTTTATCCCAAGAGGTTTTCTTTGTTGAGGTTTTTAATGAGGTAGACTACACTACTCCACTCTTGATCTTTGGTCCCCATGGTGTCCCACCGATCAAGCGTGCGGGGGAGTATTAGAATGTACCAAGGAGGAGAGAGGAGAGGCCGGTAAGGCCGAACCTTGGAAGAAGAGAAGAAAGGCCGGAAAGGCCATGTAAAGGCCGGTAAGGCCATGTCCGTGTCCGTGAGCGACCATGTACCGTGTCCGGTACCATGTACCGTGTCCGTGAACGGACCCATGTCCGGTGAGCGGCCAGGTAGGCCGTGAACACCAGGAAGAGAAGGCCCATGAAGATGCCCGTCCGTACAGGTCCGTCCGTACAGGCCCGTCCGTACAGGCCCGTCCGTACAGGCCCGTCCGTACGGTCTCGGCCTGTTACGTCCGTACGGCCTGCGCTTGGTCCAAGGGGCCTCACAAGAGAAAGGCCGAGTTTGAGAGAAGGAAAACAAGGCCTTACAAGAGAGAGAGGCCCATGGGAAGAAGAGAAGAAAAGAGAGGCCAATGGGAAGAAGAAGAAGGGAAAAGCGCACAAGGAAGGAAGGGAAGGAAGAATCACGTGGCCTTTGGTTGGTGAAGGAAGGAGCTGTCCCTTTCACCATTGTCTTGCCCAAGAGAAGACCACTTTATGTCCCTATCTCCCTTCTTCTCTCTCTAACGGTCATATAACATTTTGTACTCATATATTACATTGTATACACTCTCATATGTAACAACACAACAATAATATTGAATAAAAGAAGAGAAACGATTTTTCCTCTCTCTACCTTGTGTTCTTGTTCATGTCACCAATGTAGAGAGATTAGGGTAAACGATTTAGGGGCTGCCCTTAAGGCAGCCTATTCTCTTCTCAAATCCACCTAAAATCTTCCTTATTTACTGTTTTCTATAGCCTAGATTACTGATTCTTAATCCTCTTTCTCCTAAGTACACAAACTTGAGTGTTGTGATACTAGAAGAGGATAAGTCTCAAACTAGACTGTTTGTTCCTCATAGATCCGATTTATATCTAGTATTTGGGGTCTATTGAGGTTGTTTGTGGGGAGTTCATCACAAGTTGATGTCCTCTCCTTCCCCCTTGAGAATGAGCTAGTTTGTTGTGGGTATAAGGAGATTCAATCCTTGGGAGTTGTCTCTCCTTTGTCAAGAGCCATCTCTCTTGAAATCCCAACACTATGTTACTCTTGCTAGGGTTACAATATGTAACAGTCCAATGCATTTGACTAATTATAAGATTTCGGATTGAATTTGGAGTGTTTAGACACCACTTTTACCCATTTTGTCCCGGAACAGGCTAAAACCGAGAAAACATTGATTCTAAGCAGTAAACAGCTTTGGTACTGTTTCTAGCGTCAGAATTTGTGCCAATCTAATGCATTTGACTTATTGTAAGAGTTCGGAATGAATTTGGAGTGTTTAGACAATATTTAAACCCGTTTTATCCTGAAACAGGCTAAAACCAAGAAAACATTGATTCAAAGCAGTAAACAGCTTTGTTACTGTTTCTAGGGTCAGAATGTGTGACAAACCAATGCATTTGACTAATTATAAGAGTTCGGGATGAATTTGGAGTGTTTAGACAACAGTTAAACCCGTTATATCCCAAAATATGCATAAACCAAGAAAACAAGCTAAAACCGAGAAAAAACATTGATTCGAAGCAGTAAACAGCTATGTTACTCTTTCTTGGGTCAAAATATGTAACAATCCAATGCATTTAAGTAATGATAAGAGTTTGGGTTGAATTTGGAGTGTTTAGACACCAATTATACCCATTTTGTCGCGAAACAGGCTAAAACCGAGAAAACATTGATTCAAAGCAGTAAATAGCTTTGTTACTATTTTTAGGGTCAAAAATGTGTGACAGTCCAATGTATTTGACTAATAGTAAGAGTTCTGGATGAATTTGGAGTGTTTAGACAACACTTAAACCGGTTTTATCCCAAAACAGGCTAAAACCGAGAAAACAGGCTAAAACAGAGAGAAAACATTGATTCGAAGCAAAAAACAGCTATGTTACTCTTGCTAGGGTTACAATATGTAACAGTCCAATGCATTTGACTAATTATAAGATTTCGGATTGAATTTGGAGTGTTTAGACACCACTTTTACCCATTTTGTCCCGGAACAGGCTAAAACCGAGAAAACATTGATTCTAAGCAGTAAACAGCTTTGGTACTATTAGTATATATGAAGGAGAAGAGAGAGTGAGGCCGGTGAGGCCGAGCTGCACAAGGAAGAAGAGAGTGGCCGGTAAGGCTGCTAGTACAAGAAGTGTGGCCGGTAAGGCCATGAGTGGTGTGGGAGCGGCCAGTAAGGCCGTGAGCACAATAAGAGTGGCCAATAAGGCCATGTGGGCCGTGAGCACAATGAGAGTGGTTAGCAAGGCCATAGGTGCAATGTGAGAAGAATTGTGAAGTAAAGGCAATATGAAGGAGAAGAGAGAGTGAGGCCGGTGAGGCCGAGCTGCACAAGGAAGAAGAGAGTGGCCGGTAAGGCTGCTAGTACAAGAAGTGTGGCCGGTAAGGCCATGAGTGGTGTGGGAGCGGCCAGTAAGGCCGTGAGCACAATAAGAGTGGCCAATAAGGCCATGTGGGCCGTGAGCACAATGAGAGTGGTTAGCAAGGCCATAGGTGCAATGTGAGAAGAATTGTGAAGTAAAGGCCTTATAAGAAGAAGAGGCCCAAGAGGAAGTTAAATATCTCACAAGGAAAAGGAAGAAGGATCTAATGGCCACAAAGAAAGGAAAGAAGGGAGGATCTAACGGTCACAAGGAATGGAAGGGAAGGAGAATCTCGTGCCTTTGGTAGGAGAAAGAAAGAAGGAGTCGCTTTCACCATCCTTTACTCGAGACAAACGGCTACAAGTCTCTATCACCTTCTTCTTCTCTCTAACGGTCATATGACCTTGTATTCTCCTATATTAAGCTTTGTATTTCACCTCATATGTAACACAACACAACACAACATTATTCAATAAGAGAAACCGATTTCCTCTCTATACTTGTGTTCTTGTTTCATATTAACAATGTAGAGAGTTTAGGATTAGCGGTTAGGGGCTGCCCTTAAGGCAGCCTATTCTCTTCTCAAATCCACCTAAACTCTTCTTATTTACTGCTTTACTTAGCCTAGATTACTGATTCTTAATCCTCCTTCTCCTAAGTACACAAACTCTAAGTGTTGTGATACTAGAAGAGGATAAGTCTCAAACTAGTGCTTCTCCTAGTTAGGATCCGCTTACTCTCTAGTATTTGGGTTCTATCTAGCTTGTTTATGGGGAGTTCATCACAAGTTGATGTTCTCTCCTCCTCCTTGAGAATGAGTTAGTTTGTTGTGGGTAAAGGGGGATTCATTCACCAAGTGTTTGTCTACCCTCTCTTGTGAGCTTTGTCTCATAAATCCCAACATGGTATCAGAGCAGGTTCTGTTCTTGGTGATTTAAACTCATTCTCAAAGTCGTTTTCTTAGGAGTTAGCTTAGTTAAAGTTTTAGACTTTGCTTAGGTGTTAAATCGCTTAGCTTAGTTTCTTTAAAGCTTTAATTTTGCTTTTGTTGATTAAATCGATTCTCTAGCAGCTCATTGTTGAGTAAGCTTGGTCTCTTGTCTTGTTAGAATTTGTAGACCAAGTGTGTGGAAAGAAATCGATTTTACAAGCCCCATCCTTAAGCTTTACCGATTTGGTAATAGCTTTGTTTATTTTGGGATGTGTGGGAAGTGATGAACCATTGAGCAAATTGTGTTGTTCATGGTGAGGATTCACGGTTCTTGTGTGCTTGTATGAGCCACGAAATTCTTAGGATTTAGCTCTCTTAGGATTTAGTTAATTTTCCTCTAAAGGTTTAATTTTGCTTTTGTTAAATTTCCTTTAAAGGCTTAATTACTAAATCGATTCTTCTTCTTCTCAAGGTTGAGAAAGCTTTGTTTCTGGCCATATGGTGTGTCCAGATTCGAGTTTGGGGAAGAGAGAGTTCTTGTTTTTAGCATGTATGGCCCGCTTGGTCAAATAGATTCAAGTTGGTCCAAGATGCATTCTTTTAACCAATGGACAAAAGGTTGTTCCAAAGGTGTTTCTTCTCTTATTTGAATTTTGAACATGGAAAGCATCTTCTATATGCTCTTTCGTGATCCTTGAAGGCATTAGACTCTTGGAGAACACCTGTTTAAGTGATTCTACCATGAGAAGTGTCCCAAACCGTTGGAGAAATTAATTTTCCAAACGGTCCATGTGTTTCAGCCATTAAAGCACCAAAGTCTTGTTGAATGTTGGATGCTCTTGGCTGTCAAAGCTTCTGCAAACTCAAGAAAACAGAGTATAACTCTGTCCATAAGAACTCTTGAGCAAATTCTCTATTCTACTCTCCACTCACCTTATACTTCCGCCCATATACTCTACTATACTCTATACTCTTGGTTACTAATTCTCTGGTTACTTATTCTCTAAAATTCTATTTTATTTTCAGTAATATTCTATATTCTCTATTCTCTAATCTCTAACAATCTCTTGTTTAGAATCTGTTCCATTGAATTTGGTTTCAGCTTCAGCCTTGAAGATTGTGTGGAGCTCGCCTACTATCTCAAGAAGAAGAAGTGGCGAGGTTGAAGGCTACAAGATAGCCATGTAAGAGCGCAGCACAATGCCTGGAGTTAGAACCAAGGGCCACCAAGTCTTTGTTAAGCTGGTGGAAGGTGATGAATCAGTCCAAGAGCATGTGTGTTAGTGCCAAGTTGTTGATCGGATGTGCACAATGGTCTTTAGGAAAGGTGATGCACAAGGTTTCAACTGTTGATTGGATGTGCACAAGAACGGTGATGCACAAGGCTTCAACTGAGGTGATGAGGTTTCAGCCCATCATCAAGTAAAGGTTACGGGGGAGATCAAGTGACTTCAGACCGTACCTCACAGATTCTGCTCGGCCACAAGCAAAAGTCTTTACTTAAAGCTCAGCCGAAGCGTCTCAAAGATCGACTCGGACGAAACCCTTCCACTGCGATTCGGCTTCCGCGTTCTTCATTAAAGTTCGAGACCACAGAGTCATCTTGCCAGTGGAAGTGGAATCATACCAATCCGAGCAGCCGTTCGAAAGTTATGTCCGATTCAGTGGGCATGTGTCAGTCTGACAAATAAAACTGACCGGGTTTAAAACCATGGTTAGAGGAGCGGTCTCAAGGAGGAATTCCAAACCGCAACTGTGATCAACTCTCTCCTTCCTATCCATCAAAACACCATAAAGGCTGTGCTCTAAACCCTTCTCTATTTTAATTCATAAATTCATTACCTTAGCTTCATTACTAGTCTTTAGTCTTTAATATGATTCTTCTTAAATTGTCACACTTTTAGAATTTTTCTTTGATATTCCTCATAGCAAACACTTATTCTTTTCTTCTTTATCACTTGTTTAAGGGTAAAGGAGACTATGAGAGCCTCAAAGTAATTCTAAAGGAACAAGGATGGAGATCATAAGGAATGTGCTAAAGGCAAGGAGGGCTAAGGAAGTGTAGCGGTTCAAAGGCTTAAAGAGAAGAGAGCTGGTTCTTGACAAACCAAGATCATTGCGACATCAAGGAACGTGGAGACTACACTCTTTTTACTTAACAAAGTTTTCTCCCAAGTGGTTTTCTTTGTTAAGGTTTTTAATGAGGTAGTCCTCACGTGTCCACGCTTGATCTTTGGTCCCCATGGTGCCCTGCAGATCAAACGTGCGGGGGAGTATTAGTATATATGAAGGAGAAGAGAGAGTGAGGCCGGTGAGGCCGAGCTGCACAAGGAAGAAGAGAGTGGCCGGTAAGGCTGCTAGTACAAGAAGTGTGGCCGGTAAGGCCATGAGTGGTGTGGGAGCGGCCAGTAAGGCCGTGAGCACAATAAGAGTGGCCAATAAGGCCATGTGGGCCGTGAGCACAATGAGAGTGGTTAGCAAGGCCATAGGTGCAATGTGAGAAGAATTGTGAAGTAAAGGCCTTATAAGAAGAAGAGGCCCAAGAGGAAGTTAAATATCTCACAAGGAAAAGGAAGAAGGATCTAATGGCCACAAAGAAAGGAAAGAAGGGAGGATCTAACGGTCACAAGGAATGGAAGGGAAGGAGAATCTCGTGCCTTTGGTAGGAGAAAGAAAGAAGGAGTCGCTTTCACCATCCTTTACTCGAGACAAACGGCTACAAGTCTCTATCACCTTCTTCTTCTCTCTAACGGTCATATGACCTTGTATTCTCCTATATTAAGCTTTGTATTTCACCTCATATGTAACACAACACAACACAACATTATTCAATAAGAGAAACCGATTTCCTCTCTATACTTGTGTTCTTGTTTCATATTAACAATGTAGAGAGTTTAGGATTAGCGGTTAGGGGCTGCCCTTAAGGCAGCCTATTCTCTTCTCAAATCCACCTAAACTCTTCTTATTTACTGCTTTACTTAGCCTAGATTACTGATTCTTAATCCTCCTTCTCCTAAGTACACAAACTCTAAGTGTTGTGATACTAGAAGAGGATAAGTCTCAAACTAGTGCTTCTCCTAGTTAGGATCCGCTTACTCTCTAGTATTTGGGTTCTATCTAGCTTGTTTATGGGGAGTTCATCACAAGTTGATGTTCTCTCCTCCTCCTTGAGAATGAGTTAGTTTGTTGTGGGTAAAGGGGGATTCATTCACCAAGTGTTTGTCTACCCTCTCTTGTGAGCTTTGTCTCATAAATCCCAACAGGTACTGTTTCTAGCGTCAGAATTTGTGCCAATCTAATGCATTTGACTTATTGTAAGAGTTCGGAATGAATTTGGAGTGTTTAGACAATATTTAAACCCGTTTTATCCCGAAACAGGCTAAAACCAAGAAAACATTGATTCAAAGCAGTAAACAGCTTTCTTACCGTTTCTACGGTCAGAATGTGTGCCAATCTAATGCATTTGACTTACTGTAAGAGTTCGGAATGAATTTGGAGTGTTTAGACAAGCTAGGCTTAAACCGAGAAAACAAGCTAAAACCGAGAGAAAACATTGATTCGAAGCAGTAAACAGCTATGTTACTCTTTCTTGGGTCAAAATATGTAACAATCCAATGCATTTGACTAATTGTAAGAGTTTGGGTTGAATTTGGAGTGTTTAGACACCAATTATCCCCATTTTGTCCCGAAATAGGCTAAAACCGAGAAAACATTGATTCGAAGCAGTAAATACCTTTGTTGCGATTTATAGGGTCAGAATGTGTGACAATCCAATGCATTTGACTTAATGTAAAAGTTCGGAATGAATTTGGAGTGTTTAGACAATACTTAACCCCGTTTTATCCGAAACAGGCTAAAACCAAGAAAACATTGATTCAAAGCAGTAAACAGCTTTGTTACTGTTTCTAGGGTCAGAATATGTGACAAACCAATGCATTTGACTAATTGTAAGAGTTCGGGATGAATTTGAGTGTTTAGACAATACTTAAACTCGTTTTATCCGAAACAGGCTAAAACCAAGAAAACATTGATTCAAAGCAGTAAACAGCTTTGTTACTGTTTCTAGGGTCAGAATGTGTGCCAATCTAATGCATTTGACTTATTGTAAGAGTTCGGAATGAATTTGGAGTGTTTAGACAAGCTAGGCTTAAACCGAGAAAACAAGCTAAAACCGAGAGAAAACATTGATTCGAAGCAGTAAACAGCTATGTTACTCTTTCTTGGGTCAAAATATGTAACAATTCAATGCATTTGACTAATGATAAGAGTTTGGGTTGAATTTGGAGTGTTTAGACACCAATTATACCCATTTTGTCGCGAAACAGGGTAAAACCGAGAAAACATTGATTCGAAGCAGTAAATAGCTTTGTTACTATTTCTAGGGTCAAAAATGTGTGACAGTCCAATGTATTTGACTAATAGTAAGAGTTCTGGATGAATTTGGAGTGTTTAGACAACACTTAAACCGGTTTTATCCCAAAACAGGCTAAAACCGAGAAAACCGGCTAAAACAGAGAGAAAACATTGATTCGAAGCAGAAAACAGCTATGTTACTCTTTCTAGGGTCAAAATATGTAACAATCCAATGCATTTGACTAATTATAAGATTTCGGGTTGAATTTGAAGTGTTTAGACACCACTTTTACCCATTTTGTCCTGGAACAGGCTAAAACCGAGAAAACATTGATTCTAAGCAGTAAACAGCTTTGGTACTGTTTCTAGCGTCAGAATTTGTGCCAATCTAATGCATTTGACTTATTGTAAGAGTTCGGAATGAATTTGGAGTGTTTAGACAATATTTAAACCCGTTTTGTCGCGAAATAGGCTAAAACCGAGAAAACATTGATTCGAAGCAGTAAATAGCTTTGTTACTATTTCTAGGGTCAAAAATGTGTGACAGTCCAATGTATTTGACTAATTGTAAGAGTTCTGGATGAATTTGGAGTGTTTAGACAACACTTAAACCGGTTTTATCCCAAAACAGGCTAAAACCGAGAAAACAGGCTAAAACAGAGAGAAAACATTGATTCGAAGCAGTAAACAGCTATGTTACTCTTTCTTGGGTCAAAATATGTAACAATCCAATGCATTTGACTAATTATAAGAGTTTGGGTTGAATTTGGAGTGTTTAGACACCAATTATCCCCATTTTGTCCCGAAATAGGCTAAAACCGAGAAAACATTGATTCGAAGCAGTAAATATCTTTGTTGCGATTTCTAGGGTCAGAATGTGTGATAATCCAATGCATTTGACTTAATGCAAAAGTTCGGAATGAATTTGGAGTGTTTAGACAATACTTAAACCCGTTTTATCCGAAACAGGCTAAAACCATGAAAACATTGATTCAAAGCAGTAAACAGCTTTGTTACTGTTTCTAGGGTCAGAATGTGTGACAAACCAATGCATTTGACTATTTGTAAGAGTTCGGGATGAATTTGGAGTGTTTAGACAATAGTTAAACCCTTTATATTCCAAAATAGGCTTAAACCGAGAAAACAAGCTAAAACCGAGAGAAAACATTGATTCGAAGCAGTAAACAGCTATGTTACTCTTTCTTGGGTCAAAATGTGTAACAATTCAATGCGTTTAACTAATGATAAGAGTTTGGGTTGAATTTGGAGTGTTTAGACACCAATTATCCCCATTTTGTCCCGAAATAGGCTAAAACCGAGAAAACATTGATTCGAAGCAGTAAATATCTTTGTTGCGATTTCTAGGGTCAGAATGTGTGACAATCCAATGCATTTGACTTAATGCAAAAGTTCGGAATGAATTTGGAGTGTTTAGACAATACTTAAACCCGTTTTATCCGAAACAGGCTAAAACCAAGAAAACATTGATTCAAAGCAGTAAACAGCTTTGTTACTGTTTCTAGGGTCAGAATGTGTGACAAACCAATGCATTTGACTATTTGTAAGAGTTCGGGATGAATTTGGAGTGTTTAGACAATAGTTAAACCCGTTATATTCCAAAATAGGCTTAAACCGAGAAAACAAGCTAAAACCGAGAGAAAACATTGATTCGAAGCAGTAAACAGCTATGTTACTCTTTTTTGGGTCAAAATGTGTAACAATTCAATGCGTTTAACTAATGATAAGAGTTTGGGTTGAATTTGGAGTGTTTAGACACCAATTATACCCATTTTGTCGCGAAACAGGCTAAAACCGAGAAAACATTGATTCGAAGCAGTAAATAGCTTTGTTACTATTTCTAGGGTCAAAAATGTGTGACAGTCCAATGTATTTGACTAATAGTAAGAGTTCTGGATGAATTTGGAGTGTTTAGACAACACTTAAACCGGTTTTATCCCAAAACAGGCTAAAACCGAGAAAACAGGCTAAAACAGAGAGAAAACATTGATTCGAAGCAGAAAACAGCTATGTTACTCTTTCTAGGGTCAAAATATGTTGTAACAATCCAATGCATTTGACTAATTATAAGATTTCGGGTTGAATTTGGAGTGTTTAGACACCACTTTTACCCATTTTGTCCCGGAACAGGCTAAAACCGAGAAAACATTGATTCTAAGCAGTAAACAGCTTTGGTACTGTTTCTAGCGTCAGAATTTGTGCCAATCTAATGCATTTGACTTATTGTAAGAGTTCAGAATGAATTTGGAGTGTTTAGACAATATTTAAACCCGTTTTGTCGCGAAACAGGCTAAAACCGAGAAAACATTGATTCGAAGCAGTAAATAGCTTTGTTACTATTTCTAGGGTCAAAAATGTGTGACAGTCCAATGTATTTGACTAATTGTAAGAGTTCTGGATGAATTTGGAGTGTTTAGACAACACTTAAACCGGTTTTATCCCAAAACAGGCTAAAACCGAGAAAACAGGCTAAAACAGAGAGAAAACATTGATTCGAAGCAGAAAACAGCTATGTTACTCTTTCTAGGGTCAAAATATGTTGTAACAATCCAATGCATTTGACTAATTATAAGATTTCGGGTTGAATTTGGAGCGTTTAGACACCACTTTTACCCATTTTGTCCCGGAACAGGCTAAAACCGAGAAAACATTGATTCTAAGCAGTAAACAGCTTTGGTACTGTTTCTAGCGTCAGAATTTGTGTCAATCTAATGCATTTGACTTATTGTAAGAGTTCGGAATGAATTTGGAGTGTTTAGACAATATTTAAACCCGTTTTATCCCGAAACAGGCTAAAACCAAGAAAACATTGATTCAAAGCAGTAAACAGCTTTTTAACTGTTTCTAGGGTCAGAATGTGTGACAAACCAATGCATTTGACTAATTATAAGAGTTCGGGATGAATTTGGAGTGTTTAGACAACAGTTAAACCCGTTATATCCCAAAATATGCATAAACCGAGAAAACAAGCTAAAACCGAGAAAAAACATTGATTCGAAGCAGTAAACAGCTATGTTACTCTTTCTTGGGTCAAAATATGTAACAATCCAATGCATTTGACTAATTGTAAGAGTTTGGGTTGAATTTGGAGTGTTTAGACACCAATTATCCCCATTTTGTCCCGAAATAGGCTAAAACCGAGAAAACATTGATTCGAAGCAGTAAATACCTTTGTTGCGATTTCTAGGGTCAGAATGTGTGACAATCCAATGCATTTGACTTAATGTAAAAGTTCGGAATGAATTTGGAGTGTTTAGACAAAACTTAACCCCGTTTTATCCGAAACAGGCTAAAACCAAGAAAACATTGATTCAAAGCAGTAAACAGCTTTGTTACTGTTTCTAGGGTCAGAATATGTGACAAACCAATGCATTTGACTAATTGTAAGAGTTCGGGATGAATTTGAGTGTTTAGACAATACTTAAACTCGTTTTATCCGAAACAGGCTAAAACCAAGAAAACATTGATTCAAAGCAGTAAACAGCTTTGTTACTGTTTCTAGGGTCAGAATGTGTGCCAATCTAATGCATTTGACTTATTGTAAGAGTTCGGAATGAATTTGAACTGTTGAGACAAGCTAGGCTTAAACCGAGAAAACAAGCTAAAACCGAGAGAAAACATTGATTCGAAGCAGTAAACAGCTATGTTACTCTTTCTTGGGTCAAAATATGTAACAATTCAATGCATTTGACTAATGATAAGAGTTTGGGTTGAATTTGGAGTGTTTAGACACCAATTATACCCATTTTGTCGCGAAACAGGGTAAAACCGAGAAAACATTGATTCGAAGCAGTAAATAGCTTTGTTACTATTTCTAGGGTCAAAAATGTGTGACAGTCCAATGTATTTGACTAATAGTAAGAGTTCTGGATGAATTTGGAGTGTTTAGACAACACTTAAACCGGTTTTATCCCAAAACAGGCTAAAACCGAGAAAACCGGCTAAAACAGAGAGAAAACATTGATTCGAAGCAGAAAACAGCTATGTTACTCTTTCTAGGGTCAAAATATGTAACAATCCAATGCATTTGACTAATTATAAGATTTCGGGTTGAATTTGAAGTGTTTAGACACCACTTTTACCCATTTTGTCCTGGAACAGGCTAAAACCGAGAAAACATTGATTCTAAGCAGTAAACAGCTTTATTACTGTTTTTAGGGTCAGAATGTGTGCCAGTCTAATGCATTTGACTTATTGTAAGAGTTCGGAATGAATTTGGAGTGTTTAGACACCAATTATACCCATTTTGTCGCGATACAGGCTAAAACCGAGAAAACATTGATTCGAAGCAGTAAATATCTTTGTTACTATTTCTAGGGTCAAAAATGTGTGACAGTCCAATGTATTTGACTAATAGTAAGAGTTCTGGATGAATTTGGAGTGTTTAGACAACAGTTAAACCCGTTATATCCCAAAATAGGCATAAACCGAGAAAACAAGCTAAAACCGAGAGAAAACATTGATTCAAAGCAGTAAACAGCTATGTTACTCTTTCTTGGGTCAAATATGTAACAATCCAATGCATTTGACTAATTATAAGAGTTTGGGTTGAATTTGGAGCGTTTAGACACCACTTTTACCCATTTTGTCCCGGAACAGGCTAAAACCGAGAAAACATTGATTCTAAGCAGTAAACAGCTTTGGTACTGTTTCTAGCGTCAGAATTTGTGCCAATCTAATGCATTTGACTTATTGTAAGAGTTCAGAATGAATTTGGAGTGTTTAGACAATATTTAAACCCGTTTTGTCGCGAAACAGGCTAAAACCGAGAAAACATTGATTCGAAGCAGTAAATAGCTTTGTTACTATTTCTAGGGTCAAAAATGTGTGACAGTCCAATGTATTTGACTAATTGTAAGAGTTCTGGATGAATTTGGAGTGTTTAGACAACACTTAAACCGGTTTTATCCCAAAACAGGCTAAAACCGAGAAAACAGGCTAAAACAGAGAGAAAACATTGATTCGAAGCAGAAAACAGCTATGTTACTCTTTCTAGGGTCAAAATATGTTGTAACAATCCAATGCATTTGACTAATTATAAGATTTCGGGTTGAATTTGGAGCGTTTAGACACCACTTTTACCCATTTTGTCCCGGAACAGGCTAAAACCGAGAAAACATTGATTCTAAGCAGTAAACAGCTTTGGTACTGTTTCTAGCGTCAGAATTTGTGCCAATCTAATGCATTTGACTTATTGTAAGAGTTCGGAATGAATTTGGAGTGTTTAGACAATATTTAAACCCGTTTTATCCTGAAACAGGCTAAAACCAAGAAAACATTGATTCAAAGCAGTAAACAGCTTTGTTACTGTTTCTAGGGTCAGAATGTGTGACAAACCAATGCATTTGACTAATTATAAGAGTTCGGGATGAATTTGGAGTGTTTAGACAACAGTTAAACCCGTTATATCCCAAAATATGCATAAACCAAGAAAACAAGCTAAAACCGAGAAAAAACATTGATTCGAAGCAGTAAACAGCTATGTTACTCTTTCTTGGGTCAAAATATGTAACAATCCAATGCATTTAACTAATGATAAGAGTTTGGGTTGAATTTGGAGTGTTTAGACACCAATTATACCCATTTTGTCGCGAAACAGGCTAAAACCGAGAAAACATTGATTCAAAGCAGTAAATAGCTTTGTTACTATTTTTAGGGTCAAAAATGTGTGACAGTCCAATGTATTTGACTAATAGTAAGAGTTCTGGATGAATTTGGAGTGTTTAGACAACACTTAAACCGGTTTTATCCCAAAACAGGCTAAAACCGAGAAAACAGGCTAAAACAGAGAGAAAACATTGATTCGAAGCAAAAAACAGCTATGTTACTCTTGCTAGGGTTACAATATGTAACAGTCCAATGCATTTGACTAATTATAAGATTTCGGATTGAATTTGGAGTGTTTAGACACCACTTTTACCCATTTTGTCCCGGAACAGGCTAAAACCGAGAAAACATTGATTCTAAGCAGTAAACAGCTTTGGTACTGTTTCTAGCGTCAGAATTTGTGCCAATCTAATGCATTTGACTTATTGTAAGAGTTCGGAATGAATTTGGAGTGTTTAGACAATATTTAAACCCGTTTTATCCTGAAACAGGCTAAAACCAAGAAAACATTGATTCAAAGCAGTAAACAGCTTTGTTACTGTTTCTAGGGTCAGAATGTGTGACAAACCAATGCATTTGACTAATTATAAGAGTTCGGGATGAATTTGGAGTGTTTAGACAACAGTTAAACCCGTTATATCCCAAAATATGCATAAACCAAGAAAACAAGCTAAAACCGAGAAAAAACATTGATTCGAAGCAGTAAACAGCTATGTTACTCTTTCTTGGGTCAAAATATGTAACAATCCAATGCATTTAACTAATGATAAGAGTTTGGGTTGAATTTGGAGTGTTTAGACACCAATTATACCCATTTTGTCGCGAAACAGGCTAAAACCGAGAAAACATTGATTCAAAGCAGTAAATAGCTTTGTTACTATTTTTAGGGTCAAAAATGTGTGACAGTCCAATGTATTTGACTAATAGTAAGAGTTCTGGATGAATTTGGAGTGTTTAGACAACACTTAAACCGGTTTTATCCCAAAACAGGCTAAAACCGAGAAAACAGGCTAAAACAGAGAGAAAACATTGATTCGAAGCAAAAAACAGCTATGTTACTCTTGCTAGGGTTACAATATGTAACAGTCCAATGCATTTGACTAATTATAAGATTTCGGATTGAATTTGGAGTGTTTAGACACCACTTTTACCCATTTTGTCCCGGAACAGGCTAAAACCGAGAAAACATTGATTCTAAGCAGTAAACAGCTTTGGTACTGTTTCTAGCGTCAGAATTTGTGCCAATCTAATGCATTTGACTTATTGTAAGAGTTCGGAATGAATTTGGAGTGTTTAGACAATATTTAAACCCGTTTTATCCTGAAACAGGCTAAAACCAAGAAAACATTGATTCAAAGCAGTAAACAGCTTTGTTACTGTTTCTAGGGTCAGAATGTGTGACAAACCAATGCATTTGACTAATTATAAGAGTTCGGGATGAATTTGGAGTGTTTAGACAACAGTTAAACCCGTTATATCCCAAAATATGCATAAACCAAGAAAACAAGCTAAAACCGAGAAAAAACATTGATTCGAAGCAGTAAACAGCTATGTTACTCTTTCTTGGGTCAAAATATGTAACAATCCAATGCATTTAAGTAATGATAAGAGTTTGGGTTGAATTTGGAGTGTTTAGACACCAATTATACCCATTTTGTCGCGAAACAGGCTAAAACCGAGAAAACATTGATTCAAAGCAGTAAATAGCTTTGTTACTATTTTTAGGGTCAAAAATGTGTGACAGTCCAATGTATTTGACTAATAGTAAGAGTTCTGGATGAATTTGGAGTGTTTAGACAACACTTAAACCGGTTTTATCCCAAAACAGGCTAAAACCGAGAAAACAGGCTAAAACAGAGAGAAAACATTGATTCGAAGCAAAAAACAGCTATGTTACTCTTGCTAGGGTTACAATATGTAACAGTCCAATGCATTTGACTAATTATAAGATTTCGGATTGAATTTGGAGTGTTTAGACACCACTTTTACCCATTTTGTCCCGGAACAGGCTAAAACCGAGAAAACATTGATTCTAAGCAGTAAACAGCTTTGGTACTGTTTCTAGCGTCAGAATTTGTGCCAATCTAATGCATTTGACTTATTGTAAGAGTTCGGAATGAATTTGGAGTGTTTAGACAATATTTAAACCCGTTTTATCCCGAAACAGGCTAAAACCAAGAAAACATTGATTCAAAGCAGTAAACAGCTTTGTTACTGTTTCTAGGGTCAGAATGTGTGACAAACCAATGCATTTGACTAATTATAAGAGTTCGGGATGAATTTGGAGTGTTTAGACAACAGTTAAACCCGTTATATCCCAAAATATGCATAAACCGAGAAAACAAGCTAAAACCGAGAAAAAACATTGATTCGAAGCAGTAAACAGCTATGTTACTCTTTCTTGGGTCAAAATATGTAACAATCCAATGCATTTAACTAATGATAAGAGTTTGGGTTGAATTTGGAGTGTTTAGACACCAATTATACCCATTTTATCCCGAAACAGGCTAAAACCAAGAAAACATTGATTCAAAGCAGTAAACAGCTTTGTTACTGTTTCTAGGGTCAGAATGTGTGACAAACCAATGCATTTGACTAATTGTAAGAGTTTGGGATGAATTTGGAGTGTTTAGACAACAGTTAAACCCGTTATATCCCAAAATAGGCATAAACCGAGAAAACAAGCTAAAACCGAGAGAAAACATTGATTCGAAGCAGTAAACAGCTATGTTACTCTTTCTTGGGTCAAAAATGTAACAATCCAATGCATTTGACTAACTATAAGAGTTTGGGTTGAATTTGGAGTGTTTAGACACCAATTATCCCCATTTTGTCCCGAAATAGGCTAAAACCGAGAAAACATTGATTCGAAGATGTAAATATCTTTGTTACTATTTCTAGGGTCAGAATGTGTGATAGTCCAATGCATTCGACTAATAGTAAGAGTTCTGGATGAATTTGGAGTGTTTAGACTACACTTAAACCGGTTTTATCCCATAACAGGCTAAAACCGAGAAAACAGGCTAAAACAGAGAGAAAACATTGATTCGAAGCAGAAAACAGCTATGTTACTCTTTCTAGGGTCAAAATATGTAACAATCCAATGCATTTGACTAATTATAAGATTTCGGGTTGAATTTGGAGCGTTTAGACACCACTTTTACCCATTTTGTCCCGGAACAGGCTAAAACCGAGAAAACATTGATTCTAAGCAGTAAACAACTTTATTACTGTTTTTAGGGTCCGAATGTGTGCCAATCTAATGCATTTGACTTATTGTAAGAGTTCGGAATGAATTTGGAGTGTTTAGACAATATTTATGAAAGACTTTGTAGAATAAAGAAGAGAATCAAGAGAATGGATATAGGTTTCGGTAGACAATGAGGAAGGAGAAAAGATTAGGTTTTTTCTTATTCCATGAGAAGCTATAATACAAGGTGGCTATGAGCCTATTTAAGGAAACACAAACTAGGGCTACACCCTTGACCGAGACACACAAGTGGGATAGGGACATTAGGAGAGAGACACACTACATCCCAAGGTGAAAGCGACAGCCCATCCTTACCAAACATGTGACTATTTCCTTCCCTTCTCTCTAACGGTTATAATGTGCTTCTCGATCCTTCTAGTGGGCTTCAGGCCTCCTCTCCATTCCTTATCACTAGAAGATTCGGCCATTTCACCACACTTGTACGGACAGCCCATATTCAACACTCGTACGGACGGCCATGGCTGCCTTAGGCTTATTCTTTTGATCAATACTCCCCCTCAAGCTTAGCCTAATGAAATGGCTAAGCTTGGAACCCGTGAAGCAGCACCTCATTAAAAACCTTGACTTAGAAAACCTCATGGGACAAAACCAAGTCAAGGGAAAAAGAGTGTGCTGTCCACGGATTAGAGAAGCTTGATCATGGCCGCGTAATGTCTACAAGTCCAAGTTTGCTATAGATGTGATCACAAACCTTGGAGCTTGCAGACTTGGTGAAGATGTCAGCTAGCTGATCTTGACTCCTTGTGTGGCATGGTAACACCACTCCTTCTTCAATCTTCTCTCTCACCTTGTGGCAATCGCTTTCTATGTGCTTGGTCCTCTCATGAAAGACCGAGTTTGTGGCAATGTGGATGGCCGCTTCATTGTCGCAATGCATGGTCATGGGCTGCTTTGTTTCGATGCCTAAGTCCTTGAGTAGACCCTTCAGCCATGTCATCTCGTTAGTGAGCTTCCTCATAGCTCTATACTCGGCCTCGGCGCTAGAGCATGAAACCACCTTTTGTTTCTTAGACCTCCATGTAACCATGTTGCCTCCAACGAACGTGCAGTACCCAGTAGTGGATCTTCTATCCAGCGTGTCGCCATTGTAATCCGCATCACAGTAGCCAACAATCTCGGTGTTGTCATTCTTGCCCATCCAAATACCTTGACCCGGACTGCCCTTGAGATAGCTTAGGATCCTCTCGACTTGACTCCATTGGTACTTGCTTGGTGCCTTCATATGTTGGCTAACCTGATTCACAGCATAACATATGTCAGGTCGTGTGATAGTAAGGTATATTAGCTTACCTACAAGCCGGCGGTAGCGTGTGACGTCTAAGAATGGCTCGTCCATTGGTTCCTTAGGTCGGCCTTCTTTTTCCCGTAAGCTCTCCCCCTTTCGCTTGAGCTGGTAGTCGTCATCAAGTGGCGTAGCGACCGGAGACACACCAAGCTTGCCAGTCTCCTCTAACAAGTCAAGAGTGTACTTGCGTTGTGAGAGGAAGAGTCCTTCCGGTGAGCGACAAATTTCAATACCAAGAAAGTATTTGAGTTCCCCAAGGTCCTTGATGTCAAATGCCGACTTGAGGGAGTCCTTGGTGTCCTGAATGGCCGCCTTATCATCACCAGTCACGATGATGTCGTCGACGTATATGAGCACCACCACCCAACCAATAGAGGTGCGACGTGTGAAGAGAGTATGATCAGCCTCCGATCGCTTAAAACCATAAGTCTTGAGAGTAGAGCTTAGTTTGTGGTACCAAGCTCGTGGGGACTGCTTAAGGCCATAGATGGCCTTACGTAGCCTCAAGACTTTTCCGGGTGTAACCATGTCTTCAAGGCCGGGAGGAGGCGTCATGTACACTTCTTCATCAAGTTCACCTTGAAGAAAGGCGTTCTTCACATCCATCTGCCATAAGTCCCATGATAGGTTGACAGCAAGAGACAGCACAACCCGAACCGTATGGAGCTTGGCCACGGGTGCAAAGGTGTCCGTGTAGTCCGCACCATAGGTTTGGGTGAAGCCACGGGCCACTAACCGGGCTTTATGCCGTTCAATGTCACCATTGCTCAAATACTTTATGGTGAACACCCATTTGGAGCTAACTGCCCGCTTGCCTTGAGGAAGATCCGATTCGTCCCACGTATGATTCCGGATCATGGCGCCGGTTTCATCCTTGACCGCATCTAACCAAACCTGATGCTCCTTGGCTTCATCATATGTCTGCGGGATCCAATTGGCGTCAACTTGGCCAAAGAAAGCTTGGTGATCAGCAGGTAACAGCTCAAGGGAACAAACAGACTGGATGGGATGAGCGACGGCTTGACTGTTGTAATATACACGCTTGTTCTTCCAAGTGGAGGGGTCAGATCGAGGTCTGGTGCTCCGACGCAGGACTGGTGCAGGAGGTGGATCCGTCCTAGGCAACTCCGTTGACGTACCGTCCGTAAGAACCGTCTCCGTGTTTTCCTCGGTAGGAGCCGCTGCCGGAGCATGTGTGTCCGGTGTAGGGCCAGGAACAGGAACACCGGCTATGGGTAGGCCAGACTCAAGGGACACACTATCTTGGGCTGAAACATTGTTATTCGTATCTCCTTGGTCAGACCCACCGTCGGTAGGAGTTTGGCGTAGCATAGGCTGCACGACACCCGTTGGTGGAGACGGGTTGCCAAGGTGATCAAGAAGGAACCTTAGACTTGAAGCTCGGTCATTAGGTGAGTGAGAGAGGTCTTTAAGGTTGTTCCAGTCCTTCTTGTCATAGTAGCCCACATTCTCTAGGAACCGGACATCTCGGGAGACATATAGACGACTTGTGGCCGGATCATAACATTTGTACCCCTTTTGTGTGGTAGAGTAGCCAATGAACATGCACTTTGTACTCTTGGCATCCAGCTTACTCCTTTGTTCTCCTGGTACTAACACAAAACAAACACAACCAAAAACGCGTAAGTGATCAAGGGATGGTTTAAATTTGTTTAGTACTTCAAATGGAGATAAGTCATGAAGAACTCGGGTTGGTGTCCGGTTGATGAGATAGCATGCAGTCATCACAGCATCACCCCAATATCGTTTGGGAACACTAGAGTGGAACATGATTGCCCGCGCCACTTCCATGAGATGCCGGTTCTTTCTCTCGGCCACACCATTTTGTTGTGGCGTGTAGGGACAACTAGTTTGATGGAGAATGCCATGCTTGGAGAGATGCTCTTTGAACTTGCAACTTGTGTATTCTCCACCATTATCAGACCTAAGTACCTTAAGTTTTGCATTAAAATGATTAGTCACATAGTTTTGAAAGTTGACAAAGGCATCAAACACTCTATCTTTAGAAGGCAATAAGGTAATCCAAGTATATTTTGATTTTTCATCAATAAAAGTCACAAAATACTTGTTATTATCTCTAGATAGGCATGGTGAAGTCCAAACATCTGAGTGAACTAAATCAAAACAATTTTCATAAATAGTAGTTGACTTAGGAAAGATAGACTTGCAATGTTTTCCAAGAATACAAGGTTCACAAGTAGAATTATCAAAAGAAATATTAGGAAACATTAGTCCTAAAGCACGCGAATGAGGGTGGCCTAGCCTAGCATGCCACACCATATTCGAATCAACAACAAAACAAGACTTAATAGAAGATAAATTTGGATCGGTTTTCTCTAGGACATAGAGATCTCCACTCCCTTGCCCTTCTCCAAGAACCTTTCCAGTCTCAATATCCTGAAAATGAACACTGTTAGGACCAAAAATTGCATAACAATTCAAATCATTTGTGGCCCTCTTAACCGATAGAAGATTGGAGGTAAATGTAGGCATAAAGAAAGCTTTTGAGGTTTTATCAAAAAGTTTCAAGTCCCCTATCCCTTTTACTGGTATTTGATCTCCATTAGCAATAACAACATTCCCTAAAGCCGGTTTTATGTTGTCAATTAACCTAGGGTTGCTAATCATATGATGTGAAGCCCCCGAGTCAATAACAAGCGATTTACTAGGCTTAGAGGTAAAGAAAGAGATACCAGACTCCTTGAGTGAGGCAATGGAGCGGATGAGAGCCTCAAGGTCTGACTTCCTCACCACATCTCCATAGGCTGCGGTCATGGCCACCTCATCTCCCTGCTTTGATGATCCGGCTCCCTTGTCGCTAACCGCTTCCTTTGAGAAGTTGGCTTTGAACTTGGCCGGCTTGAGATGAGGATGGAGAACCCAGCATTTGTCTTTCAGGTGGCCCCGCTTCTTGCAGTGGTCGCATACCCACACCTTCCTCTCCTCTTGCTTGTACACTCCTTTGTTGGCCGTAGCAAGCTCCCCCTTACCGCTAAACAAATCAAGAGATCCTTGTTCTTTCTGAATTTGGGAGCAAATATCTTCAAAGGAGGGAAGCTTCTCTGCCCTTAGGATGTGCTTCAAGAGGTCATTGAAGGATGGGTTCAAGGTAAGGAGAAGTCCAAAGATCTTGTCTTGCTCCTTCCTTTCGTTTAGCACACTCGCCTCAAGTGTACTTGGCCGCAACATGTCAAGCTCGGACCATAGTGCACGGAACTTACCAAGATGCTTAGTGAACTCCACATCATCTTGGTTAAGGTCGTTTATGGCCTTCTTGACCTCAAAGACTCTAGTCATGTTAGAGACATTACCATACACGCCTTTAAGTGTTTCCCACAGTTCCTTGGCCGTCTCGCAGTATGAGTAGGCCTCAAGGATAGGCGTGTCCAGAGAGTTTTGGAGAACAGATAGGACAACTTGGTCTTCTTGGAACCATTTGGCCTTCCTCTCGCTCTCTTCCTCCGCTTCCGCCTCGGAAGCATCTTCTTCTTTGGGGTTTTGCTTTGGGACATAGTCGGACTCGACATGACTCCAAAGGCCACGACCTCCAAGGGCGGTTCTTGTGGTTCTTGTCCACAGCAAGTAGTTTGTCCCCTTTAGGACAATCGGTGAAACGATGGGCTTGGCGTTTTCCATGGTCGGATTTCTATGGACCGATGGATAAAGCTTTTACCCGGAGAATAAACAAAAGAATGCGAGTGAGAAGAAAAGAAGGAAAGGAGACTAGAGAATAGAAACAAGTAGAAGAATGAGATTAGACTGTAGAGAATCGAACAACTTGCTCTGATACCATGAAAGACTTTGTAGAATAAAGAAGAGAATCAAGAGAATGGATATAGGTTTCGGTAGACAATGAGGAAGGAGAAAAGATTAGGTTTTTTCTTATTCCATGAGAAGCTATAATACAAGGTGGCTATGAGCCTATTTAAGGAAACACAAACTAGGGCTACACCCTTGACCGAGACACACAAGTGGGATAGGGACATTAGGAGAGAGACACACTACATCCCAAGGTGAAAGCGACAGCCCATCCTTACCAAACATGTGACTATTTCCTTCCCTTCTCTCTAACGGTTATAATGTGCTTCTCGATCCTTCTAGTGGGCTTCAGGCCTCCTCTCCATTCCTTATCACTAGAAGATTCGGCCATTTCACCACACTTGTACGGACAGCCCATATTCAACACTCGTACGGACGGCCATGGCTGCCTTAGGCTTATTCTTTTGATCAATAATTTAAACCCGTTTTATCCCGAAACAGGCTAAAACCAAGAAAACATTGATTCAAAGCAGTAAACAGCTTTGTTACTGTTTCTAGGGTCAGAATGTCTGACAAACCAATGCATTTGACTATTTGTAAGAGTTCGGGATGAATTTGGAGTGTTTAGACAATAGTTAAACCCGTTATATTCCAAAATAGGCTTAAACCGAGAAAACAAGCTAAAACCGAGAGAAAACATTGATTCGAAGCAGTAAACAGCTATGTTACTCTTTCTTGGGTCAAAATATGTAACAATCCAATGCATTTAACTAATGATAAGAGTTTGGGTTGAATTTGGAGTGTTTAGACACCAATTATACCCATTTTGTCGCGATACAGGCTAAAACCGAGAAAACATTGATTCGAAGCAGTAAATATCTTTGTTACTATTTCTAGGGTCAAAAATGTGTGACAGTCCAATGTATTTGACTAATAGTAAGAGTTCTGGATGAATTTGGAGTGTTTAGACAACACTTAAACCGGTTTTATCCCAAAAAAGGCTAAAACCGAGAAAACAGGCTAAAACAGAGAGAAAACATTGATTCGAAGCAGAAAACAGCTATGTTACTCTTTCTAGGGTCAAAATATGTAACAATCCAATGCATTTGACTAATTATAAGATTTCGGGTTGAATTTGTAGTGTTTAGACACCACTTTTACCCATTTTGTCCTGGAACAGGCTAAAACCGAGAAAACATTGATTCTAAGCAGTAAACAACTTTATTACTGTTTTTAGGGTCCGAATGTGTGCCAATCTAATGCATTTGACTTATTGTAAGAGTTCGGAATGAATTTGGAGTGTTTAGACAATATTTAAACCCGTTTTATCCCGAAACAGGCTAAAACCAAGAAAACATTGATTCAAAGCAGTAAACAGCTTTGTTACTGTTTCTAGGGTCAGAATGTCTGACAAACCAATGCATTTGACTATTTGTAAGAGTTCGGGATGAATTTGGAGTGTTTAGACAATAGTTAAACCCTTTATATTCCAAAATAGGCTTAAACCGAGAAAACAAGCTAAAACCGAGAGAAAACATTGATTCGAAGCAGTAAACAGCTATGTTACTCTTTCTTGGGTCAAAATGTGTAACAATTCAATGCGTTTAACTAATGATAAGAGTTTGGGTTGAATTTGGAGTGTTTAGACACCAATTATCCCCATTTTGTCCCGAAATAGGCTAAAACCGAGAAAACATTGATTCAAAGCAGTAAATATCTTTGTTGCGATTTCTAGGGTCAGAATGTGTGACAATCCAATGCATTTGACTTAATGCAAAAGTTCGGAATGAATTTGGAGTGTTTAGACAATACTTAAACCCGTTTTATCCGAAACAGGCTAAAACCAAGAAAACATTGATTCAAAGCAGTAAACAGCTTTGTTACTGTTTCTAGGGTCAGAATGTGTGACAAACCAATGCATTTGACTATTTGTAAGAGTTCGGATGAATTTGGAGTGTTTAGACAATAGTTAAACCCTTTATATTCCAAAATAGGCTTAAACCGAGAAAACAAGCTAAAACCGAGAGAAAACATTGATTCGAAGCAGTAAACAGCTATGTTACTCTTTCTTGGGTCAAAATGTGTAACAATTCAATGCGTTTAACTAATGATAAGAGTTTGGGTTGAATTTGGAGTGTTTAGACACCAATTATACCCATTTTGTCGCGAAACAGGCTAAAACCGAGAAAACATTGATTCGAAGCAGTAAATATCTTTGTTACTATTTCTAGGGTCAAAAATGTGTGACAGTCCAATGTATTTGACTAATAGTAAGAGTTCTGGATGAATTTGGAGTGTTTAGACAACACTTAAACCGGTTTTATCCCAAAACAGGCTAAAACCGAGAAAACAGGCTAAAAAAGAGAGAAAACATTGATTCGAAGCAGAAAACAGCTATGTTACTCTTTCTAGGGTCAAAATGTGTAACAATTCAATGCGTTTAACTAATGATAAGAGTTTGGGTTGAATTTGGAGTGTTTAGACACCAATTATACCCATTTTGTCGCGAAACAGGCTAAAACCGAGAAAACATTGATTCGAAGCAGTAAATAGCTTTGTTACTATTTCTAGGGTCAAAAATGTGTGACAGTCCAATGTATTTGACTAATAGTAAGAGTTCTGGATGAATTTGGAGTGTTTAGACAACACTTAAACCGGTTTTATCCCAAAACAGGCTAAAACCGAGAAAACAGGCTAAAACAGAGAGAAAACATTGATTCGAAGCAGAAAACAGCTATGTTACTCTTTCTAGGGTCAAAATATGTTGTAACAATCCAATGCATTTGACTAATTATAAGATTTCGGGTTGAATTTGGAGTGTTTAGACACCACTTTTACCCATTTTGTCCCGGAACAGGCTAAAACCGAGAAAACATTGATTCTAAGCAGTAAACAGCTTTGGTACTGTTTCTAGCGTCAGAATTTGTGCCAATCTAATGCATTTGACTTATTGTAAGAGTTCGGAATGAATTTGGAGTGTTTAGACAATATTTAAACCTGTTTTGTCGCGAAACAGGCTAAAACCGAGAAAACATTGATTCGAAGCAGTAAATAGCTTTGTTACTATTTCTAGGGTCAAAAATGTGTGACAGTCCAATGTATTTGACTAATTGTAAGAGTTCTGGATGAATTTGGAGTGTTTAGACAACACTTAAACCGGTTTTATCCCAAAACAGGCTAAAACCGAGAAAACAGGCTAAAACAGAGAGAAAACATTGATTCGAAGCAGTAAACAGCTATGTTACTCTTTCTTGGGTCAAAATATGTAACAATCCAATGCATTTGACTAATTATAAGAGTTTGGGTTGAATTTGGAGTGTTTAGACACCAATTATCCCCATTTTGTCCCGAAATAGGCTAAAACCGAGAAAACATTGATTCGAAGCAGTAAATATCTTTGTTGCGATTTCTAGGGTCAGAATGTGTGATAATCCAATGCATTTGACTTAATGCAAAAGTTCGGAATGAATTTGGAGTGTTTAGACAATACTTAAACCCGTTTTATCCGAAACAGGCTAAAACCATGAAAACATTGATTCAAAGCAGTAAACAGCTTTGTTACTGTTTCTAGGGTCAGAATGTGTGACAAACCAATGCATTTGACTATTTGTAAGAGTTCGGGATGAATTTGGAGTGTTTAGACAATAGTTAAACCCTTTATATTCCAAAATAGGCTTAAACCGAGAAAACAAGCTAAAACCGAGAGAAAACATTGATTCGAAGCAGTAAACAGCTATGTTACTCTTTCTTGGGTCAAAATGTGTAACAATTCAATGCGTTTAACTAATGATAAGAGTTTGGGTTGAATTTGGAGTGTTTAGACACCAATTATCCCCATTTTGTCCCGAAATAGGCTAAAACCGAGAAAACATTGATTCGAAGCAGTAAATATCTTTGTTGCGATTTCTAGGGTCAGAATGTGTGACAATCCAATGCATTTGACTTAATGCAAAAGTTCGGAATGAATTTGGAGTGTTTAGACAATACTTAAACCCGTTTTATCCGAAACAGGCTAAAACCAAGAAAACATTGATTCAAAGCAGTAAACAGCTTTGTTACTGTTTCTAGGGTCAGAATGTGTGACAAACCAATGCATTTGACTATTTGTAAGAGTTCGGGATGAATTTGGAGTGTTTAGACAATAGTTAAACCCGTTATATTCCAAAATAGGCTTAAACCGAGAAAACAAGCTAAAACCGAGAGAAAACATTGATTCGAAGCAGTAAACAGCTATGTTACTCTTTTTTGGGTTAAAATGTGTAACAATTCAATGCGTTTAACTAATGATAAGAGTTTGGGTTGAATTTGGAGTGTTTAGACACCAATTATACCCATTTTGTCGCGAAACAGGCTAAAACCGAGAAAACATTGATTCGAAGCAGTAAATAGCTTTGTTACTATTTCTAGGGTCAAAAATGTGTGACAGTCCAATGTATTTGACTAATAGTAAGAGTTCTGGATGAATTTGGAGTGTTTAGACAACACTTAAACCGGTTTTATCCCAAAACAGGCTAAAACCGAGAAAACAGGCTAAAACAGAGAGAAAACATTGATTCGAAGCAGAAAACAGCTATGTTACTCTTTCTAGGGTCAAAATATGTTGTAACAATCCAATGCATTTGACTAATTATAAGATTTCGGGTTGAATTTGGAGTGTTTAGACACCACTTTTACCCATTTTGTCCCGGAACAGGCTAAAACCGAGAAAACATTGATTCTAAGCAGTAAACAGCTTTGGTACTGTTTCTAGCGTCAGAATTTGTGCCAATCTAATGCATTTGACTTATTGTAAGAGTTCAGAATGAATTTGGAGTGTTTAGACAATATTTAAACCCGTTTTGTCGCGAAACAGGCTAAAACCGAGAAAACATTGATTCGAAGCAGTAAATAGCTTTGTTACTATTTCTAGGGTCAAAAATGTGTGACAGTCCAATGTATTTGACTAATTGTAAGAGTTCTGGATTTAATTTGGAGTGTTTAGACAACACTTAAACCGGTTTTATCCCAAAACAGGCTAAAACCGAGAAAACAGGCTAAAACAGAGAGAAAACATTGATTCGAAGCAGAAAACAGCTATGTTACTCTTTCTAGGGTCAAAATATGTTGTAACAATCCAATGCATTTGACTAATTATAAGATTTCGGGTTGAATTTGGAGCGTTTAGACACCACTTTTACCCATTTTGTCCCGGAACAGGCTAAAACCGAGAAAACATTGATTCTAAGCAGTAAACAGCTTTGGTACTGTTTCTAGCGTCAGAATTTGTGTCAATCTAATGCATTTGACTTATTGTAAGAGTTCGGAATGAATTTGGAGTGTTTAGACAATATTTAAACCCGTTTTATCCCGAAACAGGCTAAAACCAAGAAAACATTGATTCAAAGCAGTAAACAGCTTTTTAACTGTTTCTAGGGTCAGAATGTGTGACAAACCAATGCATTTGACTAATTATAAGAGTTCGGGATGAATTTGGAGTGTTTAGACAACAGTTAAACCCGTTATATCCCAAAATATGCATAAACCGAGAAAACAAGCTAAAACCGAGAAAAAACATTGATTCGAAGCAGTAAACAGCTATGTTACTCTTTCTTGGGTCAAAATATGTAACAATCCAATGCATTTGACTAATTGTAAGAGTTTGGGTTGAATTTGGAGTGTTTAGACACCAATTATCCCCATTTTGTCCCGAAATAGGCTAAAACCGAGAAAACATTGATTCGAAGCAGTAAATACCTTTGTTGCGATTTCTAGGGTCAGAATGTGTGACAATCCAATGCATTTGACTTAATGTAAAAGTTCGGAATGAATTTGGAGTGTTTAGACAATACTTAACCCCGTTTTATCCGAAACAGGCTAAAACCAAGAAAACATTGATTCAAAGCAGTAAACAGCTTTGTTACTGTTTCTAGGGTCAGAATATGTGACAAACCAATGCATTTGACTAATTGTAAGAGTTCGGGATGAATTTGAGTGTTTAGACAATACTTAAACTCGTTTTATCCGAAACAGGCTAAAACCAAGAAAACATTGATTCAAAGCAGTAAACAGCTTTGTTACTGTTTCTAGGGTCAGAATGTGTGCCAATCTAATGCATTTGACTTATTGTAAGAGTTCGGAATGAATTTGAACTGTTGAGACAAGCTAGGCTTAAACCGAGAAAACAAGCTAAAACCGAGAGAAAACATTGATTCGAAGCAGTAAACAGCTATGTTACTCTTTCTTGGGTCAAAATATGTAACAATTCAATGCATTTGACTAATGATAAGAGTTTGGGTTGAATTTGGAGTGTTTAGACACCAATTATACCCATTTTGTCGCGAAACAGGGTAAAACCGAGAAAACATTGATTCGAAGCAGTAAATAGCTTTGTTACTATTTCTAGGGTCAAAAATGTGTGACAGTCCAATGTATTTGACTAATAGTAAGAGTTCTGGATGAATTTGGAGTGTTTAGACAACACTTAAACCGGTTTTATCCCAAAACAGGCTAAAACCGAGAAAACCGGCTAAAACAGAGAGAAAACATTGATTCGAAGCAGAAAACAGCTATGTTACTCTTTCTAGGGTCAAAATATGTAACAATCCAATGCATTTGACTAATTATAAGATTTCGGGTTGAATTTGAAGTGTTTAGACACCACTTTTACCCATTTTGTCCTGGAACAGGCTAAAACCGAGAAAACATTGATTCTAAGCAGTAAACAGCTTTATTACTGTTTTTAGGGTCAGAATGTGTGCCAGTCTAATGCATTTGACTTATTGTAAGAGTTCGGAATGAATTTGGAGTGTTTAGACAATATTTAAACCCGTTTAATCCCGAAACAGGCTAAAACCAAGAAAACATTGATTCAAAGCAGTAAAAAGCTTTGTTACTGTTTCTAGGGTCAGAATGTGTGACAAACCAATGCATTTGACTATTTGTAAGAGTTCGGGATGAATTTGGAGTGTTTAGACAATAGTTAAACCCGTTATATTCCAAAATAGGCTTAAACCGAGAAAACAAGCTAAAACCGAGAGAAAACATTGATTCGAAGCAGTAAACAGCTATGTTACTCTTTCTTGGGTCAAAATATGTAACAATCCAATGCATTTAACTAATGATAAGAGTTTGGGTTGAATTTGGAGTGTTTAGACACCAATTATACCCATTTTGTCGCGATACAGGCTAAAACCGAGAAAACATTGATTCGAAGCAGTAAATATCTTTGTTACTATTTCTAGGGTCAAAAATGTGTGACAGTCCAATGTATTTGACTAATAGTAAGAGTTCTGGATGAATTTGGAGTGTTTAGACAACACTTAAACCGGTTTTATCCCAAAAAAGGCTAAAACCGAGAAAACAGGCTAAAACAGAGAGAAAACATTGATTCGAAGCAGAAAACAGCTATGTTACTCTTTCTAGGGTCAAAATATGTAACAATCCAATGCATTTGACTAATTATAAGATTTCGGGTTGAATTTGTAGTGTTTAGACACCACTTTTACCCATTTTGTCCTGGAACAGGCTAAAACCGAGAAAACATTGATTCTAAGCAGTAAACAACTTTATTACTGTTTTTAGGGTCCGAATGTGTGCCAATCTAATGCATTTGACTTATTGTAAGAGTTCGGAATGAATTTGGAGTGTTTAGACAATATTTAAACCCGTTTTATCCCGAAACAGGCTAAAACCAAGAAAACATTGATTCAAAGCAGTAAACAGCTTTGTTACTGTTTCTAGGGTCAGAATGTCTGACAAACCAATGCATTTGACTATTTGTAAGAGTTCGGGATGAATTTGGAGTGTTTAGACAATAGTTAAACCCTTTATATTCCAAAATAGGCTTAAACCGAGAAAACAAGCTAAAACCGAGAGAAAACATTGATTCGAAGCAGTAAACAGCTATGTTACTCTTTCTTGGGTCAAAATGTGTAACAATTCAATGCGTTTAACTAATGATAAGAGTTTGGGTTGAATTTGGAGTGTTTAGACACCAATTATCCCCATTTTGTCCCGAAATAGGCTAAAACCGAGAAAACATTGATTCAAAGCAGTAAATATCTTTGTTGCGATTTCTAGGGTCAGAATGTGTGACAATCCAATGCATTTGACTTAATGCAAAAGTTCGGAATGAATTTGGAGTGTTTAGACAATACTTAAACCCGTTTTATCCGAAACAGGCTAAAACCAAGAAAACATTGATTCAAAGCAGTAAACAGCTTTGTTACTGTTTCTAGGGTCAGAATGTGTGACAAACCAATGCATTTGACTATTTGTAAGAGTTCGGATGAATTTGGAGTGTTTAGACAATAGTTAAACCCTTTATATTCCAAAATAGGCTTAAACCGAGAAAACAAGCTAAAACCGAGAGAAAACATTGATTCGAAGCAGTAAACAGCTATGTTACTCTTTCTTGGGTCAAAATGTGTAACAATTCAATGCGTTTAACTAATGATAAGAGTTTGGGTTGAATTTGGAGTGTTTAGACACCAATTATACCCATTTTGTCGCGAAACAGGCTAAAACCGAGAAAACATTGATTCGAAGCAGTAAATATCTTTGTTACTATTTCTAGGGTCAAAAATGTGTGACAGTCCAATGTATTTGACTAATAGTAAGAGTTCTGGATGAATTTGGAGTGTTTAGACAACACTTAAACCGGTTTTATCCCAAAACAGGCTAAAACCGAGAAAACAGGCTAAAAAAGAGAGAAAACATTGATTCGAAGCAGAAAACAGCTATGTTACTCTTTCTAGGGTCAAAATGTGTAACAATTCAATGCGTTTAACTAATGATAAGAGTTTGGGTTGAATTTGGAGTGTTTAGACACCAATTATACCCATTTTGTCGCGAAACAGGCTAAAACCGAGAAAACATTGATTCGAAGCAGTAAATAGCTTTGTTACTATTTCTAGGGTCAAAAATGTGTGACAGTCCAATGTATTTGACTAATAGTAAGAGTTCTGGATGAATTTGGAGTGTTTAGACAACACTTAAACCGGTTTTATCCCAAAACAGGCTAAAACCGAGAAAACAGGCTAAAACAGAGAGAAAACATTGATTCGAAGCAGAAAACAGCTATGTTACTCTTTCTAGGGTCAAAATATGTTGTAACAATCCAATGCATTTGACTAATTATAAGATTTCGGGTTGAATTTGGAGTGTTTAGACACCACTTTTACCCATTTTGTCCCGGAACAGGCTAAAAACGAGAAAACATTGATTCTAAGCAGTAAACAGCTTTGGTACTGTTTCTAGCGTCAGAATTTGTGCCAATCTAATGCATTTGACTTATTGTAAGAGTTCGGAATGAATTTGGAGTGTTTAGACAATATTTAAACCTGTTTTGTCGCGAAACAGGCTAAAACCGAGAAAACATTGATTCGAAGCAGTAAATAGCTTTGTTACTATTTCTAGGGTCAAAAATGTGTGACAGTCCAATGTATTTGACTAATTGTAAGAGTTCTGGATGAATTTGGAGTGTTTAGACAACACTTAAACCGGTTTTATCCCAAAACAGGCTAAAACCGAGAAAACAGGCTAAAACAGAGAGAAAACATTGATTCGAAGCAGTAAACAGCTATGTTACTCTTTCTTGGGTCAAAATATGTAACAATCCAATGCATTTGACTAATTATAAGAGTTTGGGTTGAATTTGGAGTGTTTAGACACCAATTATCCCCATTTTGTCCCGAAATAGGCTAAAACCGAGAAAACATTGATTCGAAGCAGTAAATATCTTTGTTGCGATTTCTAGGGTCAGAATGTGTGATAATCCAATGCATTTGACTTAATGCAAAAGTTCGGAATGAATTTGGAGTGTTTAGACAATACTTAAACCCGTTTTATCCGAAACAGGCTAAAACCATGAAAACATTGATTCAAAGCAGTAAACAGCTTTGTTACTGTTTCTAGGGTCAGAATGTGTGACAAACCAATGCATTTGACTATTTGTAAGAGTTCGGGATGAATTTGGTGTTGGGATTTCAAGAGAGATGGCTCTTGACAAAGGAGAGACAACTCCCAAGGATTGAATCTCCTTATACCCACAACAAACTAGCTCATTCTCAAGGGGGAAGGAGAGGACATCAACTTGTGATGAACTCCCCACAAACAACCTCAATAGACCCCAAATACTAGATATAAATCGGATCTATGAGGAACAAACAGTCTAGTTTGAGACTTATCCTCTTCTAGTATCACAACACTCAAGTTTGTGTACTTAGGAGAAAGAGGATTAAGAATCAGTAATCTAGGCTATAGAAAACAGTAAATAAGGAAGATTTTAGGTGGATTTGAGAAGAGAATAGGCTGCCTTAAGGGCAGCCCCTAAATCGTTTACCCTAATCTCTCTACATTGGTGACATGAACAAGAACACAAGGTAGAGAGAGGAAAAATCGTTTCTCTTCTTTTATTCAATATTATTGTTGTGTTGTTACATATGAGAGTGTATACAATGTAATATATGAGTACAAAATGTTATATGACCGTTAGAGAGAGAAGAAGGGAGATAGGGACATAAAGTGGTCTTCTCTTGGGCAAGACAATGGTGAAAGGGACAGCTCCTTCCTTCACCAACCAAAGGCCACGTGATTCTTCCTTCCCTTCCTTCCTTGTGCGCTTTTCCCTTCTTCTTCTTCCCATTGGCCTCTCTTTTCTTCTCTTCTTCCCATGGGCCTCTCTCTCTTGTAAGGCCTTGTTTTCCTTCTCTCAAACTCGGCCTTTCTCTTGTGAGGCCCCTTGGACCAAGCGCAGGCCGTACGGACGTAACAGGCCGAGACCGTACGGACGGGCCTGTACGGACGGGCCTGTACGGACGGGCCTGTACGGACGGACCTGTACGGACGGGCATCTTCATGGGCCTTCTCTTCCTGGTGTTCACGGCCTACCTGGCCGCTCACCGGACATGGGTCCGTTCACGGACACGGTACATGGTACCGGACACGGTACATGGTCGCTCACGGACACGGACATGGCCTTACCGGCCTTTACATGGCCTTTCCGGCCTTTCTTCTCTTCTTCCAAGGTTCGGCCTTACCGGCCTCTCCTCTCTCCTCCTTGGTACATTCTAATACTCCCCCGCACGCTTGATCGGTGGGACACCATGGGGACCAAAGATCAAGAGTGGAGTAGTGTAGTCTACCTCATTAAAAACCTCAACAAAGAAAACCTCTTGGGATAAAACTTTGTTAGAGGGAAAAAGAGTATAGCCTTCACTATCCATGATGTCCCTTGACCTTGGTTTATAAGGAACTAGCTCTCTTCTCTTCATGACTTGAACCGCTACTTCTCCTTAGCCCACCTTGCCTTTGGCACCTTCCTTATGATCTCCATCCTTGCACCTTTAGAATTTCTTTGAGGCTCTCATAGTCTCCTTTACCCTTTAAACAAGTGATAAAGAAGAAAAGTGTAAGTGTATGCTATGAGGAATATCAAAGTAAATTTCTATAAGTGTGACAATTTAAGAAAAATCATATGGAAGTGTAAAGACTAGCAATGGAACTAAAAATAATTAGGAATTTAAATAGAGTAGGGTTTAGAGCACAGCCTTTTGGTGTTTTGATGAATAGGAAGGAGAGAGGCTGATCATTGATGCGGTTTGGACCTCTCTTCTTGAGACCGCTACAGACTGATATACGCCCACTGAATCGGGCATAACTTTTGATCGGTTGCTCGGATTGGTATGATTCCACTTCCACTGGCAAGATGACTCTGTGGTCTCGAACTTTAATGAAGAACGCGGAAGCCGAATCGCAGTGGAAGGGTTTCGTCCGAGTCGATCTTTGAGACGCTTCGGCTGAGCTTTAAGTAAAGACTTTTGCTTGTGGCCGAGCAGAATCTGTGAGGTACGGTCTGAAGTCACTTGATCTCCCCCGTAACCTTTACTTGATGATGGGCTGAAACCTCATCACCTCAGTTGAAGCCTTGTGCATCACCGTTCTTGTGCACATCCAATCAACAGTTGAAACCTTGTGCATCACCTTTCCTAAAGACCATTGTGCACATCCGATCAACAACTTGGCACTAATACACATGTCCTTGGGCTGATTCATCACCTTCCACCAGCTCTCTCCACTAGAACTTCCTCCATAGCTTTATCTCTCTCGGTCAGCCTTAAATAGACCACCTCGCTCAAAAGAGTCTTCTGCTCTCCTCGGATGAGTCTAACCGCCGGAGTTTAATACCCAAAGCTTTATCTCTCTCGGTCAGCTTAATAGGTTACCTCGCTCAAAAGAGTCTTCTGCTCTCCTCGGGTAAACCTGACCGCCGGAGTTTATTACTATGGTGGTGAAACGTGTGGTCTAAGAAGCTTGATGGCCATTGGTTCTAACTCCAAGCATTGTGCTGCGCCTTCTCATGGCTTCTTTGTAGCCTTCAACCTCGCCACTTCTTCTTGAGATAGCAAGTGAGCTCCACACAATCTTCAAGTTTGAAACTGAAACCAAAATTTAATGGGACAGATTCTAAACAAGAGATTGTTAGGGGTTAGAGTATAGAGTGTAGAGTAGAGTATAGAGTGTAAATGGAGAATAAGTAACCAAAGAGAGTATAATAGAGTATATATATAAGAGAATGGGGGGTAGTATAAGATGGATGGAGTGTAGAATTGGACTCAAGAGTTCCAATGGACAGAGTTATACTCTGTTTTCTTGAGTTTGAGACAACTTTGACAGCCAAGAACAACCAACAAGACAATCTCTTTTGGTGCTTTAGTGGCTGAAACACATGGACCGATTGGAAAATTAATCTCTCCAACGGTTTAGACAAATTTCATGGTAGAATCACTTAAACAAAGTGTTCTCCAAGATCTTAAGGCTTTAGATCCACGAAAATAACATAAAGAAGATGCTTTTCGTGGTCACAAGCAAACAAGAAACAAAAGAGCCTTTGGAACACCCTATTGTCCATCGGTTAAAACAAAGCATTCTTGGACCAGCTTTAATCTCTTTGACCAAGCAGACCATATATGCGAAAAACAAGGTCTCTCTCTTCCTCAAGCGTGAATCCTAACCATGAACACAACCGATTTGCTCATTAGTTCATCACTACCTCATTTTGTACCCAACTTTCACCAAATCGGTAAAGCTTAAGAATGAGGCTTTTAAAGCTTAAGGATGGGGCTGTAAAATCGATTTCTCTTTACACACTTGGTCTACAAGTTCTAACAAGACAAGAGACCAAGCTTACTCAACATTGAGCTGTTAGAGAATCGTTTTTAACAACAAAAGCAAAGTTAAAGCTTTAAAGAACAAGGCTAAGCGAATTAACACTTAAGCAAAGTTTAAAACTTTCACTAAGCTATCTCCTAAGAGATTTAAACCTTGAGAACGAGTTTGAATCACCAAGAACAGATCCTGCTCTGCTACCATGTTGGGATTTCAAGAGAGATGGCTCTTGACAAAGGAGAGACAACTCCCAAGGATTGAATCTCCTTATACCCACAACAAACTAGCTCATTCTCAAGGGGGAAGGAGAGGACATCAACTTGTGATGAACTCCCCACAAACAACCTCAATAGACCCCAAATACTAGATATAAATCGGATCTATGAGGAACAAACAGTCTAGTTTGAGACTTATCCTCTTCTAGTATCACAACACTCAAGTTTGTGTACTTAGGAGAAAGAGGATTAAGAATCAGTAATCTAGGCTATAGAAAACAGTAAATAAGGAAGATTTTAGGTGGATTTGAGAAGAGAATAGGCTGCCTTAAGGGCAGCCCCTAAATCGTTTACCCTAATCTCTCTACATTGGTGACATGAACAAGAACACAAGGTAGAGAGAGGAAAAATCGTTTCTCTTCTTTTATTCAATATTATTGTTGTGTTGTTACATATGAGAGTGTATACAATGTAATATATGAGTACAAAATGTTATATGACCGTTAGAGAGAGAAGAAGGGAGATAGGGACATAAAGTGGTCTTCTCTTGGGCAAGACAATGGTGAAAGGGACAGCTCCTTCCTTCACCAACCAAAGGCCACGTGATTCTTCCTTCCCTTCCTTCCTTGTGCGCTTTTCCCTTCTTCTTCTTCCCATTGGCCTCTCTTTTCTTCTCTTCTTCCCATGGGCCTCTCTCTCTTGTAAGGCCTTGTTTTCCTTCTCTCAAACTCGGCCTTTCTCTTGTGAGGCCCCTTGGACCAAGCGCAGGCCGTACGGACGTAACAGGCCGAGACCGTACGGACGGGCCTGTACGGACGGGCCTGTACGGACGGGCCTGTACGGACGGACCTGTACGGACGGGCATCTTCATGGGCCTTCTCTTCCTGGTGTTCACGGCCTACCTGGCCGCTCACCGGACATGGGTCCGTTCACGGACACGGTACATGGTACCGGACACGGTACATGGTCGCTCACGGACACGGACATGGCCTTACCGGCCTTTACATGGCCTTTCCGGCCTTTCTTCTCTTCTTCCAAGGTTCGGCCTTACCGGCCTCTCCTCTCTCCTCCTTGGTACATTCTAATATTTGGAGTGTTTAGACAATAGTTAAACCCTTTATATTCCAAAATAGGCTTAAACCGAGAAAACAAGCTAAAACCGAGAGAAAACATTGATTCGAAGCAGTAAACAGCTATGTTACTCTTTCTTGGGTCAAAATGTGTAACAATTCAATGCGTTTAACTAATGATAAGAGTTTGGGTTGAATTTGGAGTGTTTAGACACCAATTATCCCCATTTTGTCCCGAAATAGGCTAAAACCGAGAAAACATTGATTCGAAGCAGTAAATATCTTTGTTGCGATTTCTAGGGTCAGAATGTGTGACAATCCAATGCATTTGACTTAATGCAAAAGTTCGGAATGAATTTGGAGTGTTTAGACAATACTTAAACCCGTTTTATCCGAAACAGGCTAAAACCAAGAAAACATTGATTCAAAGCAGTAAACAGCTTTGTTACTGTTTCTAGGGTCAGAATGTGTGACAAACCAATGCATTTGACTATTTGTAAGAGTTCGGGATGAATTTGGAGTGTTTAGACAATAGTTAAACCCGTTATATTCCAAAATAGGCTTAAACCGAGAAAACAAGCTAAAACCGAGAGAAAACATTGATTCGAAGCAGTAAACAGCTATGTTACTCTTTTTTGGGTTAAAATGTGTAACAATTCAATGCGTTTAACTAATGATAAGAGTTTGGGTTGAATTTGGAGTGTTTAGACACCAATTATACCCATTTTGTCGCGAAACAGGCTAAAACCGAGAAAACATTGATTCGAAGCAGTAAATAGCTTTGTTACTATTTCTAGGGTCAAAAATGTGTGACAGTCCAATGTATTTGACTAATAGTAAGAGTTCTGGATGAATTTGGAGTGTTTAGACAACACTTAAACCGGTTTTATCCCAAAACAGGCTAAAACCGAGAAAACAGGCTAAAACAGAGAGAAAACATTGATTCGAAGCAGAAAACAGCTATGTTACTCTTTCTAGGGTCAAAATATGTTGTAACAATCCAATGCATTTGACTAATTATAAGATTTCGGGTTGAATTTGGAGTGTTTAGACACCACTTTTACCCATTTTGTCCCGGAACAGGCTAAAACCGAGAAAACATTGATTCTAAGCAGTAAACAGCTTTGGTACTGTTTCTAGCGTCAGAATTTGTGCCAATCTAATGCATTTGACTTATTGTAAGAGTTCAGAATGAATTTGGAGTGTTTAGACAATATTTAAACCCGTTTTGTCGCGAAACAGGCTAAAACCGAGAAAACATTGATTCGAAGCAGTAAATAGCTTTGTTACTATTTCTAGGGTCAAAAATGTGTGACAGTCCAATGTATTTGACTAATTGTAAGAGTTCTGGATTTAATTTGGAGTGTTTAGACAACACTTAAACCGGTTTTATCCCAAAACAGGCTAAAACCGAGAAAACAGGCTAAAACAGAGAGAAAACATTGATTCGAAGCAGAAAACAGCTATGTTACTCTTTCTAGGGTCAAAATATGTTGTAACAATCCAATGCATTTGACTAATTATAAGATTTCGGGTTGAATTTGGAGCGTTTAGACACCACTTTTACCCATTTTGTCCCGGAACAGACTAAAACCGAGAAAACATTGATTCTAAGCAGTAAACAGCTTTGGTACTGTTTCTAGCGTCAGAATTTGTGTCAATCTAATGCATTTGACTTATTGTAAGAGTTCGGAATGAATTTGGAGTGTTTAGACAATATTTAAACCCGTTTTATCCCGAAACAGGCTAAAACCAAGAAAACATTGATTCAAAGCAGTAAACAGCTTTTTAACTGTTTCTAGGGTCAGAATGTGTGACAAACCAATGCATTTGACTAATTATAAGAGTTCGGGATGAATTTGGAGTGTTTAGACAACAGTTAAACCCGTTATATCCCAAAATATGCATAAACCGAGAAAACAAGCTAAAACCGAGAAAAAACATTGATTCGAAGCAGTAAACAGCTATGTTACTCTTTCTTGGGTCAAAATATGTAACAATCCAATGCATTTGACTAATTGTAAGAGTTTGGGTTGAATTTGGAGTGTTTAGACACCAATTATCCCCATTTTGTCCCGAAATAGGCTAAAACCGAGAAAACATTGATTCGAAGCAGTAAATACCTTTGTTGCGATTTCTAGGGTCAGAATGTGTGACAATCCAATGCATTTGACTTAATGTAAAAGTTCGGAATGAATTTGGAGTGTTTAGACAATACTTAACCCCGTTTTATCCGAAACAGGCTAAAACCAAGAAAACATTGATTCAAAGCAGTAAACAGCTTTGTTACTGTTTCTAGGGTCAGAATATGTGACAAACCAATGCATTTGACTAATTGTAAGAGTTCGGGATGAATTTGAGTGTTTAGACAATACTTAAACTCGTTTTATCCGAAACAGGCTAAAACCAAGAAAACATTGATTCAAAGCAGTAAACAGCTTTGTTACTGTTTCTAGGGTCAGAATGTGTGCCAATCTAATGCATTTGACTTATTGTAAGAGTTCGGAATGAATTTGAACTGTTGAGACAAGCTAGGCTTAAACCGAGAAAACAAGCTAAAACCGAGAGAAAACATTGATTCGAAGCAGTAAACAGCTATGTTACTCTTTCTTGGGTCAAAATATGTAACAATTCAATGCATTTGACTAATGATAAGAGTTTGGGTTGAATTTGGAGTGTTTAGACACCAATTATACCCATTTTGTCGCGAAACAGGGTAAAACCGAGAAAACATTGATTCGAAGCAGTAAATAGCTTTGTTACTATTTCTAGGGTCAAAAATGTGTGACAGTCCAATGTATTTGACTAATAGTAAGAGTTCTGGATGAATTTGGAGTGTTTAGACAACACTTAAACCGGTTTTATCCCAAAACAGGCTAAAACCGAGAAAACCGGCTAAAACAGAGAGAAAACATTGATTCGAAGCAGAAAACAGCTATGTTACTCTTTCTAGGGTCAAAATATGTAACAATCCAATGCATTTGACTAATTATAAGATTTCGGGTTGAATTTGAAGTGTTTAGACACCACTTTTTGTTGGGATTTATGAGACAAAGCTCACAAGAGAGGGTAGACAAACACTTGGTGAATGAATCCCCCTTTACCCACAACAAACTAACTCATTCTCAAGGGGAAGAAGAGAACATCAACTTGTGATGAACTCCTCATAAACTAGGCTAGATAGAACCCAAATACTAGAGAGTAAGCGGATCCTATCAAGGAGAAGCACTAGTTTGAGACTTATCCTTGTTCTAGTAACACAACACTAAGAGTTTGTGTACTTAGGAGAGGAGGATTAAGAATCAGTAATCTAGGCTATATGAAAGAGTAAATAAGAAGAGTTTAGGTGGATTTGAGAAGAGAATAGGCTGCCTTAAGGGCAGCCCCTAACCGCTAATCCTAAACTCTCTACATTGTTAATATGAAACAAGAACACAAGTATAGAGAGGAAATCGGTTTCTCTTATTGAATAATGTTGTGTTGTGTTGTGTATGAGAGAATTACAGCTTAATATAGAGAAAACAAAGGCATAGAGCCGTTAGGCACACAAGGGATTCAAAGGAGAGATGAAAAGGACAGCTCCTTGTCTTTGGTTGACTCGCTATGCTTCCCAACCAAAGCCACACGTGATTTCCTTCCCTTCCATGCCTTGTGACCGTTAGATCTCCTTCCCTTATGGCCATTGGATCCTTCTTCCCTTCCTTGTGAGATATTTCCTTCTTCTTGGGCTTCTTCTTCTTATAAGGCCTTTGTTCTTCTTATATTGCACTTATGGCCTTGCTGACCACTCTCCTTGCTCTCACGGCCCACATGGCCTTATTGGCCACTCTTATTGTGCTCACGGCCTTACTGGCCGCTCCCACACCACTCATGGCCTTACCGGCCACACTTCTTGTACTAGCAGCCTTACCGGCCACTCTCTTCTTCCTTGTGCAGCTCGGCCTCACCGGCCTCACTCTCTCTTCTCCTTCATATATACTAATACTCCCCCGCACGTTTGATCTGCAGGGCACCATGGGGACCAAAGATCAAGCGTGGACACGTGAGGACTACCTCATTAAAAACCTTAACAAAGAAAACCACTTGGGAGAAAACTTTGTTAAGTAAAAAGAGTGTAGTCTCCACGTTCCTTGATGTCGCAATGATCTTGGTTTGTCAAGAACCAGCTCTCTTCTCTTTAAGCCTTTGAACCGCTACACTTCCTTAGCCCTCCTTGCCTTTAGCACATTCCTTATGATCTCCATCCTTGTTCCTTTAGAATTCCTTTGAGGCTCTCATAGTCTCCTTTACCCTTAAACAAGTGATAAAGAAGAAAAGAATAAGTGTTTGCTATGAGGAATATCAAAGAAAAATTCTAAAAAATGTGACAATTTAAGAAGAATCATATTAAAGACTAAAGACTAGTAATGAAACTAAGGTAATGAATTTATGAATTAAAATAGAGAAGAGTTTAGAGCACAGCCTTTATGGTGTTTTGATGGATAGGAAGGAGAGGGTTGATCACTGATGCGGTTTGGAATTCCTCCTTGAGACCGCTCCTACTCTAACCATGGTTTTTAAACCCGGCCAGTTTTATCGTCAGACTGACATATGCCCACTGAATCGGACATAACTTTTGAACGGCTGCTCGGATTGGTATGATCCCACTTCCACTGGCAAGATGACTCCATGGTCTAGAACTTTTGTGAAGAACGCGGAAGCTGAATCGCAGTGGAAGGGTTTCGTCCGAGTCAATCTTTGAGACGCTTCGGCTGAGCTTTAAGTAAAAACTTTTGCTTGTGGCCGAGCAGAATCTGTGAGGTACGGTCTGAAGTCACTTGATCTCCCCCGTAACCTTTACTTGATGATGGGCTGAAACCTCATCACCTCAGTTGAAGCCTTGTGCATCACCGTTCTTGTGCACATCCAATCAACAGTTGAAACCTTGTGCATCACCTTTCCTAAAGACCATTGTGCACATCCGATCAACAACTTGGCACTAACACACATGCTCTTGGACTGATTCATCACCTTCCACCAGCTTAACAAAGACTTGGTGGCCCTTGGTTCTAACTCCAGGCATTGTGCTGCGCTCTTACATGGCTATCTTGTAGCCTTCAACCTCGCCACTTCTTCTCCTTGAGATAGTGGGCGAGCTCCACACAATCTTCAATGCTGAAACTGAAACCAAAAATCAATGGAACAGATTCTAAACAAGAGATTGTTAGAGATTAGAGAATAGAGAATATAGAATATTACTGAAAATAAAATAGAATTTAGAGAATAAGTAACCAAGTATAAGTAACCAAGAGAATAAAGTATAAGAGAGTATATGGGCGGAAGTATAAGGTGAGTGGAGAGTAGAATAGAGAATTTGCTCAAGAGTTCTTATGGACAGAGTTATACTCTGTTTTCTTGAGTTGAAAGAAGCTTTGACAGCCAAGAACATCCAAGAAGACAATCTCTTTTGGTGCTTTAATGGCTGAAACACAATGGACCTTATGGAAAATTAGTTTCTCCAAAGGTTTAACAACAAAAACTCCTTGTAGAATCACTTAAACAAGTGTTCTTCAAGAGATTAAGGCTTTAGATCCACGAAGATAACATATAGAAGATGTTTTTCGTGGTCCCAAGCAAAGAAGAAACAACAAAAGCCTTTGGAACAACCTATTGTCCAACGGTTAAAAGAATGCATCTTTGAACAGCTTTAGTCTAGTTGACCAAGCGGACATGAGATGCGAAAAATAAGATCTCTCTCTTCTTCAAGCTTGAATCTGGACACACCATAGGGCCAGAAACAAAGCTTTCTCAACATTGAGAAGAAGAAGTAGCGATTTAGTAATTAAGCCTTTAAAGGAAATTTAACAAAAGCAAAATCAAACCTTTAGAGGAAAATTAACTAAATCCTAAGAGAACTAAATCCTAAGAATTTCGTGGCTCATACAAGCACACAAAAACCGTGAATCCTCACCATGAACAACACAATTTGCTCAATGGTTCATCACTTCCCACACATCCCAAAATAAACAAAGCTATTACCAAATCGGTAAAGCTTAAGGATGGGGCTTGTAAAATCGATTTCTTTCCACACACTTGGTCTACAAATTCTAACAAGACAAGAGACCAAGCTTACTCAACAATGAGCTGCTAGAGAATCGATTTAATCAACAAAAGCAAAATTAAAGCTTTAAAGAAACTAAGCTAAGCGATTTAACACCTAAGCAAAGTCTAAAACTTTAACTAAGCTAACTCCTAAGAAAACGACTTTGAGAATGAGATTAAATCACCAAGAACAGAACCTGCTCTGATACCATGTTGGGATTTATGAGACAAAGCTCACAAGAGAGGGTAGACAAACACTTGGTGAATGAATCCCCCTTTACCCACAACAAACTAACTCATTCTCAAGGGGAAGAAGAGAACATCAACTTGTGATGAACTCCTCATAAACTAGGCTAGATAGAACCCAAATACTAGAGAGTAAGCGGATCCTATCAAGGAGAAGCACTAGTTTGAGACTTATCCTTGTTCTAGTAACACAACACTAAGAGTTTGTGTACTTAGGAGAGGAGGATTAAGAATCAGTAATCTAGGCTATATGAAAGAGTAAATAAGAAGAGTTTAGGTGGATTTGAGAAGAGAATAGGCTGCCTTAAGGGCAGCCCCTAACCGCTAATCCTAAACTCTCTACATTGTTAATATGAAACAAGAACACAAGTATAGAGAGGAAATCGGTTTCTCTTATTGAATAATGTTGTGTTGTGTTGTGTATGAGAGAATTACAGCTTAATATAGAGAAAACAAAGGCATAGAGCCGTTAGGCACACAAGGGATTCAAAGGAGAGATGAAAAGGACAGCTCCTTGTCTTTGGTTGACTCGCTATGCTTCCCAACCAAAGCCACACGTGATTTCCTTCCCTTCCATGCCTTGTGACCGTTAGATCTCCTTCCCTTATGGCCATTGGATCCTTCTTCCCTTCCTTGTGAGATATTTCCTTCTTCTTGGGCTTCTTCTTCTTATAAGGCCTTTGTTCTTCTTATATTGCACTTATGGCCTTGCTGACCACTCTCCTTGCTCTCACGGCCCACATGGCCTTATTGGCCACTCTTATTGTGCTCACGGCCTTACTGGCCGCTCCCACACCACTCATGGCCTTACCGGCCACACTTCTTGTACTAGCAGCCTTACCGGCCACTCTCTTCTTCCTTGTGCAGCTCGGCCTCACCGGCCTCACTCTCTCTTCTCCTTCATATATACTAATACTTTTACCCATTTTGTCCTGGAACAGGCTAAAACCGAGAAAACATTGATTCTAAGCAGTAAACAGCTTTATTACTGTTTTTAGGGTCAGAATGTGTGCCAGTCTAATGCATTTGACTTATTGTAAGAGTTCGGAATGAATTTGGAGTGTTTAGACAATATTTAAACCCGTTTAATCCCGAAACAGGCTAAAACCAAGAAAACATTGATTCAAAGCAGTAAAAAGCTTTGTTACTGTTTCTAGGGTCAGAATGTGTGACAAACCAATGCATTTGACTAATTGTAAGAGTTTGGGATGAATTTGGAGTGTTTAGACAACAGTTAAACCCGTTATATCCCAAAATAGGCATAAACCGAGAAAACAAGCTAAAACCGAGAGAAAACATTGATTCAAAGCAGTAAACAGCTATGTTACTCTTTCTTGGGTCAAAATATGTAACAATCCAATGCATTTGACTAATTATAAGAGTTTGGGTTGAATTTGGAGCGTTTAGACACCACTTTTACCCATTTTGTCCCGGAACAGGCTAAAACCGAGAAAACATTGATTCTAAGCAGTAAACAGCTTTGGTACTGTTTCTAGCGTCAGAATTTGTGCCAATCTAATGCATTTGACTTATTGTAAGAGTTCAGAATGAATTTGGAGTGTTTAGACAATATTTAAACCCGTTTTGTCGCGAAACAGGCTAAAACCGAGAAAACATTGATTCGAAGCAGTAAATAGCTTTGTTACTATTTCTAGGGTCAAAAATGTGTGACAGTCCAATGTATTTGACTAATTGTAAGAGTTCTGGATGAATTTGGAGTGTTTAGACAACACTTAAACCGGTTTTATCCCAAAACAGGCTAAAACCGAGAAAACAGGCTAAAACAGAGAGAAAACATTGATTCGAAGCAGAAAACAGCTATGTTACTCTTTCTAGGGTCAAAATATGTTGTAACAATCCAATGCATTTGACTAATTATAAGATTTCGGGTTGAATTTGGAGCGTTTAGACACCACTTTTACCCATTTTGTCCCGGAACAGGCTAAAACCGAGAAAACATTGATTCTAAGCAGTAAACAGCTTTGGTACTGTTTCTAGCGTCAGAATTTGTGCCAATCTAATGCATTTGACTTATTGTAAGAGTTCGGAATGAATTTGGAGTGTTTAGACAATATTTAAACCCGTTTTATCCTGAAACAGGCTAAAACCAAGAAAACATTGATTCAAAGCAGTAAACAGCTTTGTTACTGTTTCTAGGGTCAGAATGTGTGACAAACCAATGCATTTGACTAATTATAAGAGTTCGGGATGAATTTGGAGTGTTTAGACAACAGTTAAACCCGTTATATCCCAAAATATGCATAAACCAAGAAAACAAGCTAAAACCGAGAAAAAACATTGATTCGAAGCAGTAAACAGCTATGTTACTCTTTCTTGGGTCAAAATATGTAACAATCCAATGCATTTAACTAATGATAAGAGTTTGGGTTGAATTTGGAGTGTTTAGACACCAATTATACCCATTTTGTCGCGAAACAGGCTAAAACCGAGAAAACATTGATTCAAAGCAGTAAATAGCTTTGTTACTATTTTTAGGGTCAAAAATGTGTGACAGTCCAATGTATTTGACTAATAGTAAGAGTTCTGGATGAATTTGGAGTGTTTAGACAACACTTAAACCGGTTTTATCCCAAAACAGGCTAAAACCGAGAAAACAGGCTAAAACAGAGAGAAAACATTGATTCGAAGCAAAAAACAGCTATGTTACTCTTGCTAGGGTTACAATATGTAACAGTCCAATGCATTTGACTAATTATAAGATTTCGGATTGAATTTGGAGTGTTTAGACACCACTTTTACCCATTTTGTCCCGGAACAGGCTAAAACCGAGAAAACATTGATTCTAAGCAGTAAACAGCTTTGGTACTGTTTCTAGCGTCAGAATTTGTGCCAATCTAATGCATTTGACTTATTGTAAGAGTTCGGAATGAATTTGGAGTGTTTAGACAATATTTAAACCCGTTTTATCCTGAAACAGGCTAAAACCAAGAAAACATTGATTCAAAGCAGTAAACAGCTTTGTTACTGTTTCTAGGGTCAGAATGTGTGACAAACCAATGCATTTGACTAATTATAAGAGTTCGGGATGAATTTGGAGTGTTTAGACAACAGTTAAACCCGTTATATCCCAAAATATGCATAAACCAAGAAAACAAGCTAAAACCGAGAAAAAACATTGATTCGAAGCAGTAAACAGCTATGTTACTCTTTCTTGGGTCAAAATATGTAACAATCCAATGCATTTAAGTAATGATAAGAGTTTGGGTTGAATTTGGAGTGTTTAGACACCAATTATACCCATTTTGTCGCGAAACAGGCTAAAACCGAGAAAACATTGATTCAAAGCAGTAAATAGCTTTGTTACTATTTTTAGGGTCAAAAATGTGTGACAGTCCAATGTATTTGACTAATAGTAAGAGTTCTGGATGAATTTGGAGTGTTTAGACAACACTTAAACCGGTTTTATCCCAAAACAGGCTAAAACCGAGAAAACAGGCTAAAACAGAGAGAAAACATTGATTCGAAGAAAAAAACAGCTATGTTACTCTTGCTAGGGTTACAATATGTAACAGTCCAATGCATTTGACTAATTATAAGATTTCGGATTGAATTTGGAGTGTTTAGACACCACTTTTACCCATTTTGTCCCGGAACAGGCTAAAACCGAGAAAACATTGATTCTAAGCAGTAAACAGCTTTGGTACTGTTTCTAGCGTCAGAATTTGTGCCAATCTAATGCATTTGACTTATTGTAAAAGTTCGGAATGAATTTGGAGTGTTTAGACAATATTTAAACCCGTTTTATCCCGAAACAGGCTAAAACCAAGAAAACATTGATTCAAAGCAGTAAACAGCTTTGTTACTGTTTCTAGGGTCAGAATGTGTGACAAACCAATGCATTTGACTAATTATAAGAGTTCGGGATGAATTTGGAGTGTTTAGACAACAGTTAAACCCGTTATATCCCAAAATATGCATAAACCGAGAAAACAAGCTAAAACCGAGAAAAAACATTGATTCGAAGCAGTAAACAGCTATGTTACTCTTTCTTGGGTCAAAATATGTAACAATCCAATGCATTTAACTAATGATAAGAGTTTGGGTTGAATTTGGAGTGTTTAGACACCAATTATACCCATTTTATCCCGAAACAGGCTAAAACCAAGAAAACATTGATTCAAAGCAGTAAACAGCTTTGTTACTGTTTCTAGGGTCAGAATGTGTGACAAACCAATGCATTTGACTAATTGTAAGAGTTTGGGATGAATTTGGAGTGTTTAGACAACAGTTAAACCCGTTATATCCCAAAATAGGCATAAACCGAGAAAACAAGCTAAAACCGAGAGAAAACATTGATTCGAAGCAGTAAACAGCTATGTTACTCTTTCTTGGGTCAAAAATGTAACAATCCAATGCATTTGACTAACTATAAGAGTTTGGGTTGAATTTGGAGTGTTTAGACACCAATTATCCCCATTTTGTCCCGAAATAGGCTAAAACCGAGAAAACATTGATTCGAAGATGTAAATATCTTTGTTACTATTTCTAGGGTCAGAATGTGTGATAGTCCAATGCATTCGACTAATAGTAAGAGTTCTGGATGAATTTGGAGTGTTTAGACTACACTTAAACCGGTTTTATCCCATAACAGGCTAAAACCGAGAAAACAGGCTAAAACAGAGAGAAAACATTGATTCGAAGCAGAAAACAGCTATGTTACTCTTTCTAGGGTCAAAATATGTAACAATCCAATGCATTTGACTAATTATAAGATTTCGGGTTGAATTTGGAGCGTTTAGACACCACTTTTACCCATTTTGTCCCGGAACAGGCTAAAACCGAGAAAACATTGATTCTAAGCAGTAAACAACTTTATTACTGTTTTTAGGGTCCGAATGTGTGCCAATCTAATGCATTTGACTTATTGTAAGAGTTCGGAATGAATTTGGAGTGTTTAGACAATATTTAAACCCGTTTTATCCCGAAACAGGCTAAAACCAAGAAAACATTGATTCAAAGCAGTAAACAGCTTTGTTACTGTTTCTAGGGTCAGAATGTCTGACAAACCAATGCATTTGACTATTTGTAAGAGTTCGGGATGAATTTGGAGTGTTTAGACAATAGTTAAACCCGTTATATTCCAAAATAGGCTTAAACCGAGAAAACAAGCTAAAACCGAGAGAAAACATTGATTCGAAGCAGTAAACAGCTATGTTACTCTTTCTTGGGTCAAAATATGTAACAATCCAATGCATTTAACTAATGATAAGAGTTTGGGTTGAATTTGGAGTGTTTAGACACCAATTATACCCATTTTGTCGCGATACAGGCTAAAACCGAGAAAACATTGATTCGAAGCAGTAAATATCTTTGTTACTATTTCTAGGGTCAAAAATGTGTGACAGTCCAATGTATTTGACTAATAGTAAGAGTTCTGGATGAATTTGGAGTGTTTAGACAACACTTAAACCGGTTTTATCCCAAAAAAGGCTAAAACCGAGAAAACAGGCTAAAACAGAGAGAAAACATTGATTCGAAGCAGAAAACAGCTATGTTACTCTTTCTAGGGTCAAAATATGTAACAATCCAATGCATTTGACTAATTATAAGATTTCGGGTTGAATTTGTAGTGTTTAGACACCACTTTTACCCATTTTGTCCTGGAACAGGCTAAAACCGAGAAAACATTGATTCTAAGCAGTAAACAACTTTATTACTGTTTTTAGGGTCCGAATGTGTGCCAATCTAATGCATTTGACTTATTGTAAGAGTTCGGAATGAATTTGGAGTGTTTAGACAATATTTAAACCCGTTTTATCCCGAAACAGGCTAAAACCAAGAAAACATTGATTCAAAGCAGTAAACAGCTTTGTTACTGTTTCTAGGGTCAGAATGTCTGACAAACCAATGCATTTGACTATTTGTAAGAGTTCGGGATGAATTTGGAGTGTTTAGACAATAGTTAAACCAGTTATATTCCAAAATAGGCTTAAACCGCGAAAACAAGCTAAAACCGAGAGAAAACATTGATTCGAAGCAGTAAACAGCTATGTTACTCTTTCTTGGGTCAAAATATGTAACAATCCAATGCATTTAACTAATGATAAGAGTTTGGGTTGAATTTGGAGTGTTTAGACACCAATTATACCCATTTTGTCGCGATACAGGCTAAAACCGAGAAAACATTGATTCGAAGCAGTAAATATCTTTGTTACTATTTCTAGGGTCAAAAATGTGTGACAGTCCAATGTATTTGACTAATAGTAAGAGTTCTGGATGAATTTGGAGTGTTTAGACAACACATAATGCATTTGGAGTGTTTAGACAAAGCTGACTAATGCATTTGACTTATTGTAAGAGTTCAGAATGAATTTGGAGTGTTTAGACAATATTTAAACCCGTTTTATCCCGAAACAGGCTAAAACCAAGAAAACATTGATTCAAAGCAGTAAACAGCTTTGTTACTGTTTCTAGGGTCAGAATGTGTGACAAACCAATGCATTTGACTAATTATAAGAGTTCGGGATGAATTTGGAGTGTTTAGACAACAGTTAAACCCGTTATATCCCAAAATATGCATAAACCGAGAAAACAAGCTAAAACCGAGAAAAAACATTGATTCGAAGCAGTAAACAGCTATGTTACTCTTTCTTGGGTCAAAATATGTAACAATCCAATGCATTTAACTAATGATAAGAGTTTGGGTTGAATTTGGAGTGTTTAGACACCAATTATACCCATTTTGTCGCGAAACAGGCTAAAACCGAGAAAACATTGATTCGAAGCAGTAAATATCTTTGTTACTATTTCTAGGGTCAAAAATGTGTGACAGTCCAATGTATTTGACTAATAGTAAGAGTTCTGGATGAATTTGGTATTGATCAAAAGAATAAGCCTAAGGCAGCCATGGCCGTCCGTACGAGTATTGAATATGGGCTGTCCGTACAAGTGTGGTGAAATGGCCGAGTCTTCTAGTGATAAGGAATGGAGAGGAGGCCTGCTCATCCTAAGCCCATTAGAAGACTCTAGAATTCCCAAGATAGCCGTTGGAGGGAAAGCGCAAGTGGAGCAAGAAGAGTCACGGGTGATGTTTGGTTTAAGGAGACTAAGACGGGTCGCTATCAACCTTGGGATTAGTCTCTTCTCTCTTCCTGTCCCTATCACTTAGCTGTGCGGTTTGTAAAGGGTGTAGCCCTAGAGTTTCTCATGATATAAATAGGCATTAGCCTACATTGTAACCGATATTCTAATGGAACAATAACCTAATCTTTTCTTCTTCCTCATTCTCTTTGTCTACCGATATCTCTCATCAATCTCTTGATTCTCTTCTTTATTCTACAAAGTCTTACATGGTATCAGAGCAAGTTCTTCGATTCTCTACAGTCTAATCTCATTCTCCTACTCATTTCTACACTCTAGTCTCCTTATCTTCGTCTCTTCTTACTCGCATCCCATTTATTCTCCGGGTAAAAGCTTTACCCATCGGTCCATAGAAATCCGACCATGGAAAACGCCAAGCCCATTGTTTCACCGGTTGTCCTAAAGGGGACAAACTACTTGCTGTGGACAAGAACCACAAGAACCGCCCTTGGAGGTCGTGGCCTTTGGAGTCATGTCGAGTCCGACTATGTCCCAAAGAAAAACCCCAAAGGAGAGGACGCTTCCGAGGCGGAAGCGGAGGAAGAGAGCGAGAGGAAGGCCAAATGGTTCCAAGAAGACCAAGTTGTCCTATCTGTTCTCCAAAACTCTCTGGACACGCCTATCCTTGAGGCCTACTCATATTGCGAGACGGCCAAGGAACTGTGGGAAACACTTAAAGGCGTGTATGGTAATGTCTCTAACATGACTAGAGTCTTTGAGGTCAAGAAGGCCATAAATGATCTTAACCAAGATGATGTGGAGTTCACTAAGCATCTTGGTAAGTTCCGTGCACTATGGTCCGAGCTTGACATGTTGCGGCCAAGTACACTTGAGGCAAGTGTGCTAAACGAAAGAAAGGAGCAAGACAAAGTCTTCGGACTCCTACTTACCTTGAACCCGTCCTTCAACGACCTCTTGAAGCACATCCTAAGGGCAGAGAAGCTCCCCTCCTTTGAGGATATTTGCTCCCAAATTCAGAAAGAGCAAGGATCCCTTGACTTGTTTAGCGGTAAGGGGGAGCTTGCTTCGGCCAACAAAGGAATGTACAAGCAAGAGGAGAGGAAGTTGTTGGTGTGCGACCACTGCAAGAAGCGGGGTCATCTGAAAGACAAGTGCTGGGTTCTCCATCCTCATCTCAAGCCGGCCAAGTTCAAAGCCAACCTCTCAAAGGAAGCGGTTAGCGATAAAGGAGCCGGATCATCAAAGCAGGGAGATGAGGTGGCCATGACCGCAGCCTACGGAGATGTGGTGAGGAAGTCAGACCTTGAGGCTCTCATCCGCTCCATTGCTTCACTCAAGGAGTCTGGTATCTCTTTCTTTACTTCTAGGCCTAGCAAATCGCTTGTTATTGACTCGGGAGCCTCACATCATATGATTAGTAACCCTAGTTTAATTGACAACATAAAACCGGCCTTAGGAAATGTTGTTATTGCAAATGGAGAACAAATACCAGTAAAGGGAATAGGGGACTTGAAACTATTTGATAAAACCTCAAAAGCTTTCTTTATGCCTACCTTTACCTCCAATTTACTATCGGTTAAGAGGGCCACAAATGATTTGAATTGTTATGCAATCTTTGGTCCTAACAATGTTTATTTTCAGGATATTGAGACTGGAAAGGTTCTTGGAGAAGGGCAAGGGAGTGGAGATCTCTATGTCCTAGAGAAAACCGATCCAAATTTATCCTCTACTAAGTCTTGTTTTGTTGTTGATTCGAATATGGTGTGGCATGCTAGGCTAGGCCACCCACATTCACGTGCTTTAGGGTTGATGTTTCCTAATATTTCTTTTGATAATTCTACTTGTGAACCTTGTATTCTTGGAAAACATTGCAAGTCTATCTTTCCTAAGTCAACTACTATTTATGAGAATTGTTTTGATTTGGTTCACTCAGATGTTTGGACATCACCATGCCTATCTAGAGATAATAACAAGTATTTTGTGACTTTTATTGATGAAAAATCAAAATACACTTGGATTACCTTGTTGCCATCTAAAGATAGAGTATTTGATGCCTTTATCAATTTTCAAAATTATGTGACTAATCACTTCAATGTTAAACTTAAGGTACTTAGGTCTGATAATGGGGGGGAATACACAAGTTGCAAGTTCAAAGAACATCTCTCCAAGCATGGCATTCTCCATCAAACTAGTTGTCCCTACACGCCACAACAAAATGGTGTGGCCGAGAGGAAGAACCGGCACCTCATGGAAGTGGCGCGGGCAATCATGTTCCATTCGAGTGTTCCTAAACGATATTGGGGTGATGCCGTGATGACTGCATGCTACCTAATCAACCGAACACCAACTAGAGTTCTTCATGACTTATCTCCATTTGAAGTACTAAACAAATTTAAACCATCTCTTGATCACTTACGAGTTTTCGGCTGTGTTTGTTTTGTGTTAGTACCAGGAGAACAAAGGAGTAAGCTGGATGCCAAAAGTACAAAGTGTATGTTCATTGGCTACTCCACCACACAAAAGGGGTACAAATGTTATGATCCGGCCACAAGTCGACTATATGTCTCTCGAGACGTCCGGTTTCTAGAACATATGGGCTACCATGACAAGAGGGATTGGAACAGCCTTAAAGATCTCTCTCACTCACCTAATGACCGAGCTTCGAGTCTACGGTTCCTTCTTGATCACCTTGGCAACCCATCTCCACCAACGGGTGCCGTGCGGCCAACACTAAGTCAAATTTCTACCGATGGTGGGTCTGACCAAGGAGATGCAAATGACAATGGTTCAGCCCAAGATGGTGAATCTCTCGGGTCTGGCCTACCCATAACCGGTGTTCCCGTCCCTGGCCCTACAACGGACACGCATGCTCCGGCGGCGGCCGAGGAAAACACGGAGACGGCTCCTACGGACGGTACGCCCACCGTGTTGCCTAGCGTGGATCCACTTCCGGCACCAGTCCTGCGTCGGAGCACCAGACCTCGATCAGATCCCTCCACTTGGAAGAACAAGCGTGTCTATTACAACAGCCAAGCTGTCGCTCATCCCATTCAGTCCGTTTGTTCCCTTGAGCTGTTACCTGCTGATCACCAAGCTTTCTTCGGCCAAGTGGACGCCAATTGGATCCCGCAGACATATGATGAAGCTAAGGAACATCAAGTTTGGTTAGATGCGGTCAAGAATGAAACTGGCGCCATGATCCGGAATCATACGTGGGACGAATCGGATCTTCCTCAAGGCAAGCGGGCAGTTAGCTCCAAATGGGTGTTTACCATAAAGTATTTGAGCAATGGTGACATTGAACGGCATAAAGCCAGGTTAGTGGCCCGTGGCTTCACCCAAACCTATGGCGCGGACTACACGGACACCTTTGCACCCGTGGCCAAGCTCCATACGGTTCGGGTTGTGCTGTCTCTTGCTGTCAACCTCTCATGGGACTTATGGCAGATGGATGTGAAGAACGCCTTCCTTCAAGGTGAACTTGATGAAGAAGTGTACATGACGCCTCCTCCCGGCCTTGAAGACATGGTTACACCCGGAAAAGTCTTGAGGCTACGTAAGGCCATCTATGGCCTTAAGCAGTCCCCACGAGCGTGGTACCACAAACTAAGCTCCACTCTCAAGACTGATGGTTTTACGCGATCGGAGGCTGATCATACTCTCTTCACGCGTCGCACCTCTATTGGTTGGGTGGTGGTGCTCATATACGTCGACGACATCATCGTGACTGGTGATGATAAGGCGGCCATTCAGGACACCAAGGACTCTCTCAAGTCGGTATTTGACATCAAGGACCTTGGGGAACTCAAATACTTTCTTGGTATTGAGATTTGTCGCTCACCGGAAGGACTCTTCCTCTCACAACGCAAGTTTACTCTTGACTTGTTAGAGGAGACTGGCAAGCTTGGTGTGTCTCCGGTTGCTACGCCCCTTGATGAAGATTACCAGCTCAAGCGAAAGGGGGAGAGCTTACGGGCAAAAGAAGGCCGACCTAAGGAACCAATGGACGAGCCATTCTTAGACGTCACACGCTACCGCCGGCTTGTAGGTAAGCTGATATACCTTACTATCACACGACCTGACATATCCTATGCTGTGAATCAGGTTAGCCAACATATGAAGGCACCAAGCAAGTACCAATGGAGTCAAGTCGAAAGGATCCTAAGCTATCTCAAGGGCAGTCCGGGTCAAGGTATTTGGATGGGCAAGAATGACAACACCGAAATCGTTGGCTATTGTGATGCGGATTACAATGGCGACACGCTGGATAGGAGATCCACCACTGGGTACTGCACGTTTGTTGGAGGCAACTTGGTTACATGGAGGTCTAAGAAACAAAAGGTGGTTTCATGCTCTAGCGCCGAGGCCGAGTATAGAGCTATGAGGAAGCTCACTAACGAGATGACATGGCTGAAGGGTCTACTCAAGGACTTAGGCATCGAAACAAAGCAGCCCATGACCATGCATTGCGACAATGAAGCGGCCATCCACATTGCTACAAACTCGGTCTTTCATGAGAGGACCAAGCACATAGAAAGCGATTGCCACAAGGTGAGAGAGAAGATTGAAGAAGGAGTGGTGTTACCATGCCACACAAGGAGTCAAGATCAGCTAGCTGACATCTTCACCAAGTCTGCAAGCTCCAAGGTTTGTGATCACATCTATAGCAAACTTGGACTTGTAGACATTACACGGCCATGATCAAGCTTCTCTAATCCGTGGACAGCACACTCTTTTTCCCTCGACTTGGTTTTGTCCCATGAGGTTTTCTAAGTCAAGGTTTTTAATGAGGTGCTGCTTCACGGGTTCCAAGCTTAGCCATTTCATTAGGCTAAGCTTGAGGGGGAGTATTGATCAAAAGAATAAGCCTAAGGCAGCCATGGCCGTCCGTACGAGTATTGAATATGGGCTGTCCGTACAAGTGTGGTGAAATGGCCGAGTCTTCTAGTGATAAGGAATGGAGAGGAGGCCTGCTCATCCTAAGCCCATTAGAAGACTCTAGAATTCCCAAGATAGCCGTTGGAGGGAAAGCGCAAGTGGAGCAAGAAGAGTCACGGGTGATGTTTGGTTTAAGGAGACTAAGACGGGTCGCTATCAACCTTGGGATTAGTCTCTTCTCTCTTCCTGTCCCTATCACTTAGCTGTGCGGTTTGTAAAGGGTGTAGCCCTAGAGTTTCTCATGATATAAATAGGCATTAGCCTACATTGTAACCGATATTCTAATGGAACAATAACCTAATCTTTTCTTCTTCCTCATTCTCTTTGTCTACCGATATCTCTCATCAATCTCTTGATTCTCTTCTTTATTCTACAAAGTCTTACATTTGGAGTGTTTAGACAACACTTAAACCGGTTTTATCCCAAAAAAGGCTAAAACCGAGAAAACAGGCTAAAACAGAGAGAAAACATTGATTCGAAGCAGAAAACAGCTATGTTACTCTTTCTAGGGTCAAAATATGTAACAATCCAATGCATTTGACTAATTATAAGATTTCGGGTTGAATTTGTAGTGTTTAGACACCACTTTTACCCATTTTGTCCTGGAACAGGCTAAAACCGAGAAAACATTGATTCTAAGCAGTAAACAACTTTATTACTGTTTTTAGGGTCCGAATGTGTGCCAATCTAATGCATTTGACTTATTGTAAGAGTTCGGAATGAATTTGGAGTGTTTAGACAATATTTAAACCCGTTTTATCCCGAAACAGGCTAAAACCAAGAAAACATTGATTCAAAGCAGTAAACAGCTTTGTTACTGTTTCTAGGGTCAGAATGTCTGACAAACCAATGCATTTGACTATTTGTAAGAGTTCGGGATGAATTTGGAGTGTTTAGACAATAGTTAAACCCGTTATATTCCAAAATAGGCTTAAACCGAGAAAACAAGCTAAAACCGAGAGAAAACATTGATTCGAAGCAGTAAACAGCTATGTTACTCTTTCTTGGGTCAAAATATGTAACAATCCAATGCATTTAACTAATGATAAGAGTTTGGGTTGAATTTGGAGTGTTTAGACACCAATTATACCCATTTTGTCGCGATACAGGCTAAAACCGAGAAAACATTGATTCGAAGCAGTAAATATCTTTGTTACTATTTCTAGGGTCAAAAATGTGTGACAGTCCAATGTATTTGACTAATAGTAAGAGTTCTGGATGAATTTGGAGTGTTTAGACAACACATAATGCATTTGGAGTGTTTAGACAAAGCTGACTAATGCATTTGACTTATTGTAAGAGTTCAGAATGAATTTGGAGTGTTTAGACAATATTTAAACCCGTTTTATCCCGAAACAGGCTAAAACCAAGAAAACATTGATTCAAAGCAGTAAACAGCTTTGTTACTGTTTCTAGGGTCAGAATGTGTGACAAACCAATGCATTTGACTAATTGTAAGAGTTTGGGATGAATTTGGAGTGTTTAGACAACAGTTAAACCCGTTATATCCCAAAATAGGCATAAACCGAGAAAACAAGCTAAAACCGAGAGAAAACTTTGTTCGAAGCAGTAAACAGCTATGTTACTCTTTCTTGGGTCAAAATATGTAACAATCCAATGCATTTGACTAATTATAAGAGTTTGGGTTGAATTTGGAGTGTTTAGACACCAATTATCCCCATTTTATCCCAAAACAGGCTAAAACCGAGAAAACAGGCAAAAACAGAGAGAAAACATTGATTCGAAGCAGAAAACAGCTATGTTACTCTTTCTAGGGTCAAAATATGTAACAGTCCAATGCATTTGACTAATTATAAGATTTCGGGTTGAATTTGGAGTGTTTAGACACCACTTTTACCCATTTTGTCCTGGAACAGGCTAAAACCGAGAAAACATTGATTCTAAGCAGTAAACAGCTTTATTACTGTTTTTAGGGTCAGAATGTGTGCCAATCTAATGCATTTGACTTATTGTAAGAGTTCGGAATGAATTTGGAGTGTTTAGACAATATTTAAACCCGTTTTATCCCGAAACAGGCTAAAACCAAGAAAACATTGATTCAAAGCAGTAAACAGCTTTGTTACTGTTTCTAGGGTCAGAATGTGTGACAAACCAATGCATTTGACTAATTATAAGAGTTCGGGATGAATTTGGAGTGTTTAGACAACAGTTAAACCCGTTATATCCCAAAATATGCATAAACCGAGAAAACAAGCTAAAACCGAGAAAAAACATTGATTCGAAGCAGTAAACAGCTATGTTACTCTTTCTTGGGTCAAAATATGTAACAATCCAATGCATTTAACTAATGATAAGAGTTTGGGTTGAATTTGGAGTGTTTAGACACCAATTATACCCATTTTGTCGCGAAACAGGCTAAAACCGAGAAAACATTGATTCGAAGCAGTAAATAGCTTTGTTACTATTTCTAGGGTCAAAAATGTGTGACAGTCCAATGTATTTGACTAATAGTAAGAGTTCTGGATGAATTTGGAGTGTTTAGACAACACTTAAACCGGTTTTATCCCAAAAAAGGCTAAAACCGAGAAAACAGGCTAAAACAGAGAGAAAACATTGATTCGAAGCAGAAAACAGCTATGTTACTCTTTCTAGGGTCAAAATATGTAACAATCCAATGCATTTGACTAATTATAAGATTTCGGGTTGAATTTGTAGTGTTTAGACACCACTTTTACCCATTTTGTCCTGGAACAGGCTAAAACCGAGAAAACATTGATTCTAAGCAGTACACAGCTTTATTACTGTTTTTAGGGTCCGAATGTGTGCCAATCTAATGCATTTGACTTATTGTAAGAGTTCGGAATGAATTTGGAGTGTTTAGACAATATTTAAACCCGTTTTATCCCGAAACAGGCTAAAACCAAGAAAACATTGATTCAAAGCAGTAAACAGCTTTGTTACTGTTTCTAGGGTCAGAATGTCTGACAAACCAATGCATTTGACTATTTGTAAGAGTTCGGGATGAATTTGGAGTGTTTAGACAATAGTTAAACCCGTTATATTCCAAAATAGGCTTAAACCGAGAAAACAAGCTAAAACCGAGAGAAAACATTGATTCGAAGCAGTAAACAGCTATGTTACTCTTTCTTGGGTCAAAATATGTAACAATCCAATGCATTTAACTAATGATAAGAGTTTGGGTTGAATTTGGAGTGTTTAGACACCAATTATACCCATTTTGTCGCGATACAGGCTAAAACCGAGAAAACATTGATTCGAAGCAGTAAATATCTTTGTTACTATTTCTAGGGTCAAAAATGTGTGACAGTCCAATGTATTTGACTAATAGTAAGAGTTCTGGATGAATTTGGAGTGTTTAGACAACACATAATGCATTTGGAGTGTTTAGACAAAGCTGACTAATGCATTTGACTTATTGTAAGAGTTCAGAATGAATTTGGAGTGTTTAGACAATATTTAAACCCGTTTTATCCCGAAACAGGCTAAAACCAAGAAAACATTGATTCAAAGCAGTAAACAGCTTTGTTACTGTTTCTAGGGTCAGAATGTGTGACAAACCAATGCATTTGACTAATTGTAAGAGTTTGGGATGAATTTGGAGTGTTTAGACAACAGTTAAACCCGTTATATCCCAAAATAGGCATAAACCGAGAAAACAAGCTAAAACCGAGAGAAAACTTTGTTCGAAGCAGTAAACAGCTATGTTACTCTTTCTTGGGTCAAAATATGTAACAATCCAATGCATTTGACTAATTATAAGAGTTTGGGTTGAATTTGGAGTGTTTAGACACCAATTATCCCCATTTTATCCCAAAACAGGCTAAAACCGAGAAAACAGGCTAAAACAGAGAGAAAACATTGATTCGAAGCAGAAAACCGCTATGTTACTTTTTCTAGGGTCAAAATATGTAACAGTCCAATGCATTTGACTAATTATAAGATTTCGGGTTGAATTTGGAGTGTTTAGACACCACTTTTACCCATTTTGTCCTGGAACAGGCTAAAACCGAGAAAACATTGATTCTAAGCAGTAAACAGCTTTATTACTGTTTTTAGGGTCAGAATGTGTGCCAATCTAATGCATTTGACTTATTGTAAGAGTTCGGAATGAATTTGGAGTGTTTAGACAATATTTAAACCCGTTTTATCCCGAAACAGGCTAAAACCAAGAAAACATTGATTCAAAGCAGTAAACAGCTTTGTTACTGTTTCTAGGGTCAGAATGTGTGACAAACCAATGCATTTGACTATTTGTAAGAGTTCGGGCTGAATTTGGAGTGTTTAGACAATAGTTAAACCCGTTATATTCCAAAATAGGCTTAAACCGAGAAAACAAGCTAAAACCGAGAGAAAACATTGATTCGAAGCAGTAAACAGCTATGTTACTCTTTCTTGGGTCAAAATATGTAACAATCCAATGCATTTAACTAATGATAAGAGTTTGGGTTGAATTTGGAGTGTTTAGACACCAATTATACCCATTTTGTCGCGATACAGGCTAAAACCGAGAATTCATTGATTCGAAGCAGTAAATATCTTTGTTACTATTTCTAGGGTCAAAAATGTGTGACAGTCCAATGTATTTGACTAATAGTAAGAGTTCTGGATGAATTTGGAGTGTTTAGACAACACATAATGCATTTGGAGTGTTTAGACAAAGCTGACTAATGCATTTGACTTATTGTAAGAGTTCGGAATGAATTTGGAGTGTTTAGACAATATTTAAACCCGTTTTATCCCGAAACAGGCTAAAACCAAGAAAACATTGATTCAAAGCAGTAAACAGCTTTGTTACTGTTTCTAGGGTCAGAATGTGTGACAAACCAATGCATTTGACTAATTGTAAGAGTTTGGGATGAATTTGGAGTGTTTAGACAACAGTTAAACCTGTTATATCCCAAAATAGGCATAAACCGAGAAAACAAGCTAAAACCGAGAGAAAACATTGATTCGAAGCAGTAAACAGCTATGTTACTCTTTCTTGGGTCAAAATATGTAACAATCCAATGCATTTGACTAATTATAAGAGTTTGGGTTGAATTTGGAGTGTTTAGACACCAATTATCCCCATTTTATCCCAAAACAGGCTAAAACCGAGAAAACAGGCTAAAACAGAGAGAAAACATTGATTCGAAGCAGAAAACAGCTATGTTACTCTTTCTAGGGTCAAAATATGTAACAATCCAATGCATTTGACTAATTATAAGATTTCGGGTTGAATTTGTAGTGTTTAGACACCACTTTTACCCATTTTGTCCTGGAACAGGCTAAAACCGAGAAAACATTGATTCTAAGCAGTAAACAGCTTTATTACTGTTTTTAGGGTCCGAATGTGTGCCAATCTAATGCATTTGACTTATTGTAAGAGTTCGGAATGAATTTGGAGTGTTTAGACAATATTTAAACCCGTTTTATCCCGAAACAGGCTAAAACCAAGAAAACATTGATTCAAAGCAGTAAACAGCTTTGTTACTGTTTCTAGGGTCAGAATGTCTGACAAACCAATGCATTTGACTATTTGTAAGAGTTCGGGATGAATTTGGAGTGTTTAGACAACACTTAAACCGGTTTTATCCCAAAACAGGCTAAAACCGAGAAAACAGGCTAAAACAGAGAGAAAACATTGATTCGAAGCAGAAAACAGCTATGTTACTCTTTCTAGGGTCAAAAATGTGTGACAGTCCAATGTATGTGACTAATAGTAAGAGTTCTGGATGAATTTGGAGTGTTTAGACAACACTTAAACCGGTTTTATCCCAAAACAGGCTAAAACAGAGAGAAAACACTGATTCGAAGCAGAAAACAGCTATGTTACTCTTTCTAGGGTCAAAATATGTAACAGTCCAATGCATTTGACTAATTATAAGATTTCGGGTTGAATTTGGATTGTTTAGACACCACTTTTACCCATTTTGTCCTGGAACAGGCTAAAACCGAGAAAACATTGATTCTAAGCAGTAACAGCTTTATTACTGTTTTTAGGGTCAGAATGCGTGCCAATCTAATGCATTTGACTTATTGTAAGAGTTCGGAATGAATTTGGAGTGTTTAGACAATATTTAAACCCGTTTTATCCCGAAACAGGCTAAAACCAAGAAAACATTGATTCAAAGCAGTAAACAGCTTTGTTACTGTTTCTAGGGTCAGAATGTGTGACAAACCAATGCATTTGACTAATTGTAAGAGTTTGGGATGAATTTGGAGTGTTTAGACAACAGTTAAACCCGTTATATCCCAAAATAGGCATAAACCGAGAAAACAAGCTAAAACCGAGAGAAAACATTGATTCGAAGCAGTAAACAGCTATGTTACTCTTTCTTGGGTCAAAATATGTAACAATACAATGCATTTGACTAACTATAAGAGTTTGGGTTGAATTTGGAGTGTTTAGACACCAATTATCCCCATTTTGTCCCGAAATAGGCTAAAACCGAGAAAACATTGATTCGAAGCAGTAAATATCTTTGTTACTATTTCTAGGGTCAGAATGTGTGATAGTCCAATGCATTCGACTAATAGTAAGAGTTCTGGATGAATTTGGAGTGTTTAGACTACACTTAAACCGGTTTTATCCCATAACAGGCTAAAACCGAGAAAACAGGCTAAAACAGAGAGAAAACATTGATTCGAAGCAGAAAACAGCTATGTTACTCTTTCAAGGGTCAAAATATGTAACAATCCAATGCATTTGACTAATTATAAGATTTCGGGTTGAATTTGGAGCGTTTAGACACCACTTTTACCCATTTTGTCCCGAAACAGGCTAAAACCGAGAAAACATTGATTCTAAGCAGTAAACAGCTTTGGTACTGTTTCTAGGGTCAGAATTTGTGCCAATCTAATGCATTTGTCTTATTGTAAGAGTTCGGAATGAATTTGGAGTGTTTAGACAATATTTAAACCCGTTTTATCCCGAAACAGGCTAAAACCAAGAAAACATTGATTCAAAGCAGTAAACAGCTTTGTTACTGTTTCTAGGGTCAGAATGTGTGACAAACCAATGCATTTGACTATTTGTAAGAGTTCGGGATGAATTTGGAGTGTTTAGACAATAGTTAAACCCGTTATATTCCAAAATAGGCTTAAACCGAGAAAACAAGCTAAAACCGAGAGAAAACATTGATTCGAAGCAGTAAACAGCTATGTTACTCTTTCTTGGGTCAAAATATGTAACAATCCAATGCATTTAACTAATGATAAGAGTTTGGGTTGAATTTGGAGTGTTTAGACACCAATTATACCCATTTTGTCGCGAAACAAGCTAAAACCGAGAAAACATTGATTCGAAGCAGTAAATAGCTTTGTTACTATTTTTAGGGTCAAAAATGTGTGACAGTCCAATGTATTTGACTAATAGTAAGTGTTCTGGATGAATTTGGAGTGTTTAGACAACACTTAAACCGGTTTTATCCCAAAACAGGCTAAAACCGAGAAAACAGGCTAAAACAGAGAGAAAACATTGATTCGAAGCAAAAAACAGCTATGTTACTCTTGCTAGGGTTAAAATATGTAACAGTCCAATGCATTTGACTAATTATAAGATTTCGGATTGAATTTGGAGTGTTTAGACACCACTTTTACCCATTTTGTCCCGGAACAGGCTAAAACCGAGAAAACATTGATTCTAAGCAGTAAACAGCTTTGGTACTGTTTCTAGCGTCAGAATTTGTGCCAATCTAATGCATTTGACTTATTGTAAGAGTTCGGAATGAATTTGGAGTGTTTAGACAATATTTAAACCCGTTTTATCCCGAAACAGGCTAAAACCAAGAAAACATTGATTCAAAGCAGTAAACAGCTTTGTTACTGTTTCTAGGGTCAGAATGTGTGACAAACCAATGCATTTGACTAATTATAAGAGTTCGGGATGAATTTGGAGTGTTTAGACAACAGTTAAACCCGTTATATCCCAAAATATGCATAAACCGAGAAAACAAGCTAAAACCGAGAAAAAACATTGATTCGAAGCAGTAAACAGCTATGTTACTCTTTCTTGGGTCAAAATATGTAACAATCCAATGCATTTGACTAACTATAAGAGTTTGGGTTGAATTTGGAGTGTTTAGACACCAATTATCCCCATTTTGTCCCGAAATAGGCTAAAACCGAGAAAACATTGATTCGAAGCAGTAAATATCTTTGTTAATATTTCTAGGGTCAAATATGTGTGACAGTCCAATGTATTTGACTAATAGTAAGAGTTCTGGATGAATTTGGAGTGTTTAGACTACACTTAAACCGGTTTTATCCCAAAAAAGGCTAAAACCGAGAAAACAGGCTAAAACAGAGAGAAAACATTGATTAGAAGCAGAAAACAGCTATGTTACTCTTTCTAGGGTCAAAATATGTAACAATCCAATGCATTTGACTAATTATAAGATTTCGGGTTGAATTTGTAGTGTTTAGACACCACTTTTACCCATATTGTCCTGGAACAGGCTAAAACCGAGAAAACATTGATTCTAAGCAGTAAACAGCTTTATTACTGTTTTTAGGGTCCGAATGTGTGCCAATCTAATGCATTTGACTTATTGTAAGAGTTCGGAATGAATTTGGAGTGTTTAGACAATATTTAAACCCGTTTTATCCCGAAACAGGCTAAAACCAAGAAAACATTGATTCAAAGCAGTAAACAGCTTTGTTACTGTTTCTAGGGTCAGAATGTCTGACAAACCAATGCATTTGACTATTTGTAAGAGTTCGGGATGAATTTGGAGTGTTTAGACAACACTTAAACCGGTTTTATCCCAAAACAGGCTAAAACCGAGAAAACAGGCTAAAACAGAGAGAAAACATTGATTCGAAGCAGAAAACAGCTATGTTACTCTTTCTAGGGTCAAAAATGTGTGACAGTCCAATGTATGTGACTAATAGTAAGAGTTCTGGATGAATTTGGAGTGTTTAGACAACACTTAAACCGGTTTTATCCCAAAACAGGCTAAAACAGAGAGAAAACACTGATTCGAAGCAGAAAACAGCTATGTTACTCTTTCTAGGGTCAAAATATGTAACAGTCCAATGCATTTGACTAATTATAAGATTTCGGGTTGAATTTGGATTGTTTAGACACCAGTTTTACCCATTTTGTCCTGGAACAGGCTAAAACCGAGAAAACATTGATTCTAAGCAGTAACAGCTTTATTACTGTTTTTAGGGTCAGAATGTGTGCCAATCTAATGCATTTGACTTATTGTAAGAGTTCGGAATGAATTTGGAGTGTTTAGACAATATTTAAACCCGTTTTATCCCGAAACAGGCTAAAACCAAGAAAACATTGATTCAAAGCAGTAAACAGCTTTGTTACTGTTTCTAGGGTCAGAATGTGTGACAAACCAATGCATTTGACTAATTGTAAGAGTTTGGGATGAATTTGGAGTGTTTAGACAACAGTTAAACCCGTTATATCCCAAAATAGGCATAAACCGAGAAAACAAGCTAAAACCGAGAGAAAACATTGATTCGAAGCAGTAAACAGCTATGTTACTCTTTCTTGGGTCAAAATATGTAACAATCCAATGCATTTGACTAACTATAAGAGTTTGGGTTGAATTTGGAGTGTTTAGACACCAATTATCCCCATTTTGTCCCGAAATAGGCTAAAACCGAGAAAACATTGATTCGAAGCAGTAAATATCTTTGTTACTATTTCTTGGGTCAGAATGTGTGATAGTCCAATGCATTCGACTAATAGTAAGAGTTCTGGATGAATTTGGAGTGTTTAGACTACACTTAAACCGGTTTTATCCCATAACAGGCTAAAACCGAGAAAACAGGCTAAAACAGAGAGAAAACATTGATTCGAAGCAGAAAACAGCTATGTTACTCTTTCTAGGGTCAAAATATGTAACAATCCAATGCATTTGACTAATTATAAGATTTCGGGTTGAATTTGGAGCGTTTAGACACCACTTTTACCCATTTTGTCCCGGAACAGGCTAAAACCGAGAAAACATTGATTCTAAGCAGTAAACAGCTTTGGTACTGTTTCTAGGGTCAGAATTTGTGCCAATCTAATGCATTTGTCTTATTGTAAGAGTTCGGAATGAATTTGGAGTGTTTAGACAATATTTAAACCCGTTTTATCCCGAAACAGGCTAAAACCAAGAAAACATTGATTCAAAGCAGTAAACAGCTTTGTTACTGTTTCTAGGGTCAGAATGTGTGACAAACCAATGCATTTGACTATTTGTAAGAGTTCGGGATGAATTTGGAGTGTTTAGACAATAGTTAAACCCGTTATATTCCAAAATAGGCTTAAACCGAGAAAACAAGCTAAAACCGAGAGAAAACATTGATTCGAAGCAGTAAACAGCTATGTTACTCTTTCTTGGGTCAAAATATGTAACAATCCAATGCATTTAATTAATGATAAGAGTTTGGGTTGAATTTGGAGTGTTTAGACACCAATTATACCCATTTTGTCGCGAAACAAGCTAAAACCGAGAAAACATTGATTCGAAGCAGTAAATAGCTTTGTTACTATTTTTAGGGTCAAAAATGTGTGACAGTCCAATGTATTTGACTAATAGTAAGTGTTCTGGATGAATTTGGAGTGTTTAGACAACACTTAAACCGGTTTTATCCCAAAACAGGCTAAAACCGAGAAAACAGGCTAAAACAGAGAGAAAACATTGATTCGAAGCAAAAAACAGCTATGTTACTCTTGCTAGGGTTAAAATATGTAACAGTCCAATGCATTTGACTAATTATAAGATTTCGGATTGAATTTGGAGTGTTTAGACACCACTTTTACCCATTTTGTCCCGGAACAGGCTAAAACCGAGAAAACATTGATTCTAAGCAGTAAACAGCTTTGGTACTGTTTCTAGCGTCAGAATTTGTGCCAATCTAATGCATTTGACTTATTGTAAGAGTTCGGAATGAATTTGGAGTGTTTAGACAATATTTAAACCCGTTTTATCCCGAAACAGGCTAAAACCAAGAAAACATTGATTCAAAGCAGTAAACAGCTTTGTTACTGTTTCTAGGGTCAGAATGTGTGACAAACCAATGCATTTGACTAATTATAAGAGTTCGGGATGAATTTGGAGTGTTTAGACAACAGTTAAACCCGTTATATCCCAAAATATGCATAAACCGAGAAAACAAGCTAAAACCGAGAAAAAACATTGATTCGAAGCAGTAAACAGCTATGTTACTCTTTCTTGGGTCAAAATATGTAACAATCCAATGCATTTGACTAACTATAAGAGTTTGGGTTGAATTTGGAGTGTTTAGACACCAATTATCCCCATTTTGTCCCGAAATAGGCTAAAACCGAGAAAACATTGATTCGAAGCAGTAAATATCTTTGTTAATATTTCTAGGGTCAAATATGTGTGACAGTCCAATGTATTTGACTAATAGTAAGAGTTCTGGATGAATTTGGAGTGTTTAGACTACACTTAAACCGGTTTTATCCCAAAAAAGGCTAAAACCGAGAAAACAGGCTAAAACAGAGAGAAAACATTGATTAGAAGCAGAAAACAGCTATGTTACTCTTTCTAGGGTCAAAATATGTAACAATCCAATGCATTTGACTAATTATAAGATTTCGGGTTGAATTTGTAGTGTTTAGACACCACTTTTACCCATTTTGTCCTGGAACAGGCTAAAACCGAGAAAACATTGATTCTAAGCAGTAAACAGCTTTATTACTGTTTTTAGGGTCCGAATGTGTGCCAATCTAATGCATTTGACTTATTGTAAGAGTTCGGAATGAATTTGGAGTGTTTAGACAATATTTAAACCCGTTTTATCCCGAAACAGGCTAAAACCAAGAAAACATTGATTCAAAGCAGTAAACAGCTTTGTTACTGTTTCTAGGGTCAGAATGTCTGACAAACCAATGCATTTGACTATTTGTAAGAGTTCGGGATGAATTTGGAGTGTTTAGACAACACTTAAACCGGTTTTATCCCAAAACAGGCTAAAACCGAGAAAACAGGCTAAAACAGAGAGAAAACATTGATTCGAAGCAGAAAACAGCTATGTTACTCTTTCTAGGGTCAAAAATGTGTGACAGTCCAATGTATGTGACTAATAGTAAGAGTTCTGGATGAATTTGGAGTGTTTAGACAACACTTAAACCGGTTTTATCCCAAAACAGGCTAAAACAGAGAGAAAACACTGATTCGAAGCAGAAAACAGCTATGTTACTCTTTCTAGGGTCAAAATATGTAACAGTCCAATGCATTTGACTAATTATAAGATTTCGGGTTGAATTTGGATTGTTTAGACACCAGTTTTACCCATTTTGTCCTGGAACAGGCTAAAACCGAGAAAACATTGATTCTAAGCAGTAACAGCTTTATTACTGTTTTTAGGGTCAGAATGTGTGCCAATCTAATGCATTTGACTTATTGTAAGAGTTCGGAATGAATTTGGAGTGTTTAGACAATATTTAAACCCGTTTTATCCCGAAACAGGCTAAAACCAAGAAAACATTGATTCAAAGCAGTAAACAGCTTTGTTACTGTTTCTAGGGTCAGAATGTGTGACAAACCAATGCATTTGACTAATTGTAAGAGTTTGGGATGAATTTGGAGTGTTTAGACAACAGTTAAACCCGTTATATCCCAAAATAGGCATAAACCGAGAAAACAAGCTAAAACCGAGAGAAAACATTGATTCGAAGCAGTAAACAGCTATGTTACTCTTTCTTGGGTCAAAATATGTAACAATCCAATGCATTTGACTAACTATAAGAGTTTGGGTTGAATTTGGAGTGTTTAGACACCAATTATCCCCATTTTGTCCCGAAATAGGCTAAAACCGAGAAAACATTGATTCGAAGCAGTAAATATCTTTGTTACTATTTCTTGGGTCAGAATGTGTGATAGTCCAATGCATTCGACTAATAGTAAGAGTTCTGGATGAATTTGGAGTGTTTAGACTACACTTAAACCGGTTTTATCCCATAACAGGCTAAAACCGAGAAAACAGGCTAAAACAGAGAGAAAACATTGATTCGAAGCAGAAAACAGCTATGTTACTCTTTCTAGGGTCAAAATATGTAACAATCCAATGCATTTGACTAATTATAAGATTTCGGGTTGAATTTGGAGCGTTTAGACACCACTTTTACCCATTTTGTCCCGGAACAGGCTAAAACCGAGAAAACATTGATTCTAAGCAGTAAACAGCTTTGGTACTGTTTCTAGGGTCAGAATTTGTGCCAATCTAATGCATTTGTCTTATTGTAAGAGTTCGGAATGAATTTGGAGTGTTTAGACAATATTTAAACCCGTTTTATCCCGAAACAGGCTAAAACCAAGAAAACATTGATTCAAAGCAGTAAACAGCTTTGTTACTGTTTCTAGGGTCAGAATGTGTGACAAACCAATGCATTTGACTATTTGTAAGAGTTCGGGATGAATTTGGAGTGTTTAGACAATAGTTAAACCCGTTATATTCCAAAATAGGCTTAAACCGAGAAAACAAGCTAAAACCGAGAGAAAACATTGATTCGAAGCAGTAAACAGCTATGTTACTCTTTCTTGGGTCAAAATATGTAACAATCCAATGCATTTAATTAATGATAAGAGTTTGGGTTGAATTTGGAGTGTTTAGACACCAATTATACCCATTTTGTCGCGAAACAAGCTAAAACCGAGAAAACATTGATTCGAAGCAGTAAATAGCTTTGTTACTATTTTTAGGGTCAAAAATGTGTGACAGTCCAATGTATTTGACTAATAGTAAGTGTTCTGGATGAATTTGGAGTGTTTAGACAACACTTAAACTGGTTTTATCCCAAAACAGGCTAAAACCGAGAAAACAGGCTAAAACAGAGAGAAAACATTGATTCGAAGCAAAAAACAGCTATGTTACTCTTGCTAGGGTTAAAATATGTAACAGTCCAATGCATTTGACTAATTATAAGATTTCGGATTGAATTTGGAGTGTTTAGACACCACTTTTACCCATTTTGTCCCGGAACAGGCTAAAACCGAGAAAACATTGATTCTAAGCAGTAAACAGCTTTGGTACTGTTTCTAGCGTCAGAATTTGTGCCAATCTAATGCATTTGACTTATTGTAAGAGTTCGGAATGAATTTGGAGTGTTTAGACAATATTTAAACCCGTTTTATCCCGAAACAGGCTAAAACCAAGAAAACATTGATTCAAAGCAGTAAACAGCTTTGTTACTGTTTCTAGGGTCAGAATGTGTGACAAACCAATGCATTTGACTAATTGTAAGAGTTTGGGATGAATTTGGAGTGTTTAGACAACAGTTAAACCCGTTATATCCCAAAATATGCATAAACCGAGAAAACAAGCTAAAACCGAGAAAAAACATTGATTCGAAGCAGTAAACAGCTATGTTACTCTTTCTTGGGTCAAAATATGTAACAATCCAATGCATTTGACTAACTATAAGAGTTTGGGTTGAATTTGGAGTGTTTAGACACCAATTATCCCCATTTTGTCCCGAAATAGGCTAAAACCGAGAAAACATTGATTCGAAGCAGTAAATATCTTTGTTAATATTTCTAGGGTCAAATATGTGTGACAGTCCAATGTATTTGACTAATAGTAAGAGTTCTGGATGAATTTGGAGTGTTTAGACTACACTTAAACCGGTTTTATCCCAAAAAAGGCTAAAACCGAGAAAACAGGCTAAAACAGAGAGAAAACATTGATTAGAAGCAGAAAACAGCTATGTTACTCTTTCTAGGGTCAAAATATGTAACAATCCAATGCATTTGACTAATTATAAGATTTCGGGTTGAATTTGTAGTGTTTAGACACCACTTTTACCCATTTTGTCCTGGAACAGGCTAAAACCGAGAAAACATTGATTCTAAGCAGTAAACAGCTTTATTACTGTTTTTAGGGTCCGAATGTGTGCCAATCTAATGCATTTGACTTATTGTAAGAGTTCGGAATGAATTTGGAGTGTTTAGACAATATTTAAACCCGTTTTATCCCGAAACAGGCTAAAACCAAGAAAACATTGATTCAAAGCAGTAAACAGCTTTGTTACTGTTTCTAGGGTCAGAATGTCTGACAAACCAATGCATTTGACTATTTGTAAGAGTTCGGGATGAATTTGGAGTGTTTAGACAACACTTAAACCGGTTTTATCCCAAAACAGGCTAAAACCGAGAAAACAGGCTAAAACAGAGAGAAAACATTGATTCGAAGCAGAAAACAGCTATGTTACTCTTTCTAGGGTCAAAAATGTGTGACAGTCCAATGTATGTGACTAATAGTAAGAGTTCTGGATGAATTTGGAGTGTTTAGACAACACTTAAACCGGTTTTATCCCAAAACAGGCTAAAACAGAGAGAAAACACTGATTCGAAGCAGAAAACAGCTATGTTACTCTTTCTAGGGTCAAAATATGTAACAGTCCAATGCATTTGACTAATTATAAGATTTCGGGTTGAATTTGGATTGTTTAGACACCAGTTTTACCCATTTTGTCCTGGAACAGGCTAAAACCGAGAAAACATTGATTCTAAGCAGTAACAGCTTTATTACTGTTTTTAGGGTCAGAATGTGTGCCAATCTAATGCATTTGACTTATTGTAAGAGTTCGGAATGAATTTGGAGTGTTTAGACAATATTTAAACCCGTTTTATCCCGAAACAGGCTAAAACCAAGAAAACATTGATTCAAAGCAGTAAACAGCTTTGTTACTGTTTCTAGGGTCAGAATGTGTGACAAACCAATGCATTTGACTAATTGTAAGAGTTTGGGATGAATTTGGAGTGTTTAGACAACAGTTAAACCCGTTATATCCCAAAATAGGCATAAACCGAGAAAACAAGCTAAAACCGAGAGAAAACATTGATTCGAAGCAGTAAACAGCTATGTTACTCTTTCTTGGGTCAAAATATGTAACAATCCAATGCATTTGACTAACTATAAGAGTTTGGGTTGAATTTGGAGTGTTTAGACACCAATTATCCCCATTTTGTCCCGAAATAGGCTAAAACCGAGAAAACATTGATTCGAAGCAGTAAATATCTTTGTTACTATTTCTTGGGTCAGAATGTGTGATAGTCCAATGCATTCGACTAATAGTAAGAGTTCTGGATGAATTTGGAGTGTTTAGACTACACTTAAACCGGTTTTATCCCATAACAGGCTAAAACCGAGAAAACAGGCTAAAACAGAGAGAAAACATTGATTCGAAGCAGAAAACAGCTATGTTACTCTTTCTAGGGTCAAAATATGTAACAATCCAATGCATTTGACTAATTATAAGATTTCGGGTTGAATTTGGAGCGTTTAGACACCACTTTTACCCATTTTGTCCCGGAACAGGCTAAAACCGAGAAAACATTGATTCTAAGCAGTAAACAGCTTTGGTACTGTTTCTAGGGTCAGAATTTGTGCCAATCTAATGCATTTGTCTTATTGTAAGAGTTCGGAATGAATTTGGAGTGTTTAGACAATATTTAAACCCGTTTTATCCCGAAACAGGCTAAAACCAAGAAAACATTGATTCAAAGCAGTAAACAGCTTTGTTACTGTTTCTAGGGTCAGAATGTGTGACAAACCAATGCATTTGACTATTTGTAAGAGTTCGGGATGAATTTGGAGTGTTTAGACAATAGTTAAACCCGTTATATTCCAAAATAGGCTTAAACCGAGAAAACAAGCTAAAACCGAGAGAAAACATTGATTCGAAGCAGTAAACAGCTATGTTACTCTTTCTTGGGTCAAAATATGTAACAATCCAATGCATTTAATTAATGATAAGAGTTTGGGTTGAATTTGGAGTGTTTAGACACCAATTATACCCATTTTGTCGCGAAACAAGCTAAAACCGAGAAAACATTGATTCGAAGCAGTAAATAGCTTTGTTACTATTTTTAGGGTCAAAAATGTGTGACAGTCCAATGTATTTGACTAATAGTAAGTGTTCTGGATGAATTTGGAGTGTTTAGACAACACTTAAACTGGTTTTATCCCAAAACAGGCTAAAACCGAGAAAACAGGCTAAAACAGAGAGAAAACATTGATTCGAAGCAAAAAACAGCTATGTTACTCTTGCTAGGGTTAAAATATGTAACAGTCCAATGCATTTGACTAATTATAAGATTTCGGATTGAATTTGGAGTGTTTAGACACCACTTTTACCCATTTTGTCCCGGAACAGGCTAAAACCGAGAAAACATTGATTCTAAGCAGTAAACAGCTTTGGTACTGTTTCTAGCGTCAGAATTTGTGCCAATCTAATGCATTTGACTTATTGTAAGAGTTCGGAATGAATTTGGAGTGTTTAGACAATATTTAAACCCGTTTTATCCCGAAACAGGCTAAAACCAAGAAAACATTGATTCAAAGCAGTAAACAGCTTTGTTACTGTTTCTAGGGTCAGAATGTGTGACAAACCAATGCATTTGACTAATTGTAAGAGTTTGGGATGAATTTGGAGTGTTTAGACAACAGTTAAACCCGTTATATCCCAAAATATGCATAAACCGAGAAAACAAGCTAAAACCGAGAAAAAACATTGATTCGAAGCAGTAAACAGCTATGTTACTCTTTCTTGGGTCAAAATATGTAACAATCCAATGCATTTGACTAACTATAAGAGTTTGGGTTGAATTTGGAGTGTTTAGACACCAATTATCCCCATTTTGTCCCGAAATAGGCTAAAACCGAGAAAACATTGATTCGAAGCAGTAAATATCTTTGTTAATATTTCTAGGGTCAAATATGTGTGACAGTCCAATGTATTTGACTAATAGTAAGAGTTCTGGATGAATTTGGAGTGTTTAGACTACACTTAAACCGGTTTTATCCCAAAAAAGGCTAAAACCGAGAAAACAGGCTAAAACAGAGAGAAAACATTGATTCGAAGCAGAAAACAGCTATGTTACTCTTTCTAGGGTCAAAATATGTAACAATCCAATGCATTTGACTAATTATAAGATTTCGGGTTGAATTTGTAGTGTTTAGACACCACTTTTACCCATTTTGTCCTGGAACAGGCTAAAACCGAGAAAACATTGATTCTAAGCAGTAAACAGCTTTATTACTGTTTTTGTAAGACTTTGTAGAATAAAGAAGAGAATCAAGAGATTGATGAGAGATATCGGTAGACAAAGAGAATGAGGAAGAAGAAAAGATTAGGTTATTGTTCCATAAGAATACATATTACAATGTAGGCTAAAGTCTATATATATCAAGGGAAAATTAGGGCTACACCCTCTACCAACCGATCGTATAAGTGATAGGGACAAGGAGAGAGATAGAACTAATCCCAACGGTGATAGTGACCCGTCCTAGTCTCCTTAAACACAACATAACCCGTGACTCCACTTGTTCCTCCTCTCTAACGGCTACAAGCGACATTCTAGATCCTTCTCATGGGCCTAAGGAGAGCAGGCCTCCTCATTGTCTTTACACACTTACATGACTCGGCCTTATTGCTTGGTTGTACGGACGGCCCCATAATTGTACGAACGGCCATGGCTGCCTTAGGCTTATTCTCTTGATCAATACTCCCCCTCAAGCTTAGCCGAGTGAAATGGCTAAGCTTGGAACCCGTGAAGCAGCACCTCATTAAAAACCTTGACTTAGAAAACCTCATGGGACAAAACCAAGTCAAGGGAAAAAGAGTGTGCTGTCCACGGATTAGGGAAGCTTGATCATGGCCGTGTAATGTCTACAAGTCCAAGTTTGCTGTAGATGTGATCACAAACCTTGGAGCTTGCAGACTTGGTGAAGATGTCAGCTAGCTGATCTTGACTCCTTGTGTGGCATGGTAACACCACTCCTTCTTCAATCTTCTCTCTCACCTTGTGGCAATCGCTTTCTATGTGCTTGGTCCTCTCATGAAAGACTGAGTTTGTGGCAATGTGGATAGCCGCTTCATTGTCGCAGTGCATGGTCATGGGCTGCTTTGTCTCAATGCCTAAGTCCTTGAGTAGGCCCTTCAGCCATGTCATCTCGTTAGTGAGTTTCCTCATAGCTCTATACTCGGCCTCGGCGCTAGAGCATGAAACCACCTTTTGTTTCTTAGACCTCCATGTAACCAAGTTGCCTCCAACAAACGTGCAGTACCCAGTGGTGGATCTCCTATCCAGCGTGTCGCCATTGTAATCCGCATCACAATAGCCAACGATTTCGGTGTTGTCATTCTTGCCCATCCAAATACCTTGACCCGGACTGCCCTTGAGATAGCTTAGGATCCTTTCGACTTGACTCCATTGGTACTTGCTTGGTGCCTTCATATGTTGGCTAACCTGATTCACAGCATAGGATATGTCAGGTCGTGTGATAGTAAGGTATATCAGCTTACCTACAAGCCGGCGGTAGCGTGTGACGTCTAAGAATGGCTCGTCCATTGGTTCCTTAGGTCGGCCTTCTTTTGCCCGTAAGCTCTCCCCCTTTCGCTTGAGCTGGTAATCTTCATCAAGGGGCGTAGCAACCGGAGACACACCAAGCTTGCCAGTCTCCTCTAACAAGTCAAGAGTAAACTTGCGTTGTGAGAGGAAGAGTCCTTCCGGTGAGCGACAAATCTCAATACCAAGAAAGTATTTGAGTTCCCCAAGGTCCTTGATGTCAAATACCGACTTGAGAGAGTCCTTGGTGTCCTGAATGGCCGCCTTATCATCACCAGTCACGATGATGTCGTCGACGTATATGAGCACCACCACCCAACCAATAGAGGTGCGACGCGTGAAGAGAGTATGATCAGCCTCCGATCGCGTAAAACCATCAGTCTTGAGAGTGGAGCTTAGTTTGTGGTACCACGCTCGTGGGGACTGCTTAAGGCCATAGATGGCCTTACGTAGCCTCAAGACTTTTCCGGGTGTAACCATGTCTTCAAGGCCGGGAGGAGGCGTCATGTACACTTCTTCATCAAGTTCACCTTGAAGGAAGGCGTTCTTCACATCCATCTGCCATAAGTCCCATGAGAGGTTGACAGCAAGAGACAGCACAACCCGAACCGTATGGAGCTTGGCCACGGGTGCAAAGGTGTCCGTGTAGTCCGCGCCATAGGTTTGGGTGAAGCCACGGGCCACTAACCTGGCTTTATGCCGTTCAATGTCACCATTGCTCAAATACTTTATGGTAAACACCCATTTGGAGCTAACTGCCCGCTTGCCTTGAGGAAGATCCGATTCGTCCCACGTATGATTCCGGATCATGGCGCCAGTTTCATTCTTGACCGCATCTAACCAAACTTGATGTTCCTTAGCTTCATCATATGTCTGCGGGATCCAATTGGCGTCCACTTGGCCGAAGAAAGCTTGGTGATCAGCAGGTAACAGCTCAAGGGAACAAACGGACTGAATGGGATGAGCGACAGCTTGGCTGTTGTAATAGACACGCTTGTTCTTCCAAGTGGAGGGATCTGATCGAGGTCTGGTGCTCCGACGCAGAACTGGTGCCGGAAGTGGATCCACGCTAGGCAACACGGTGGACGTACCGTCCGTAGGAGCCGTCTCCGTGTTTTCCTCGGTAGAGGCCGCCGCCGGAGCATGCGTGTCCGTTGTAGGGCCAGGGACGGGAACACCGGTTATGGGTAGGCCAGACCCGAGAGATTCACCATCTTGGGCTGAACCATTGTCATTTGCGTCTCCTTGGTCAGACCCACCATCGGTAGAATTTTGACTTAGTGTTGGCCGCACGGCACCCGTTGGTGGAGATGGGTTGCCAAGGTGATCAAGAAGGAACCGTAGACTCGAAGCTCGGTCATTAGGTGAGTGAGAGAGATCTTTAAGGCTGTTCCAATCCCTCTTGTCATGGTAGCCCACATGTTCTAGAAACCGGACGTCTCGAGAGACATATAGTCGACTTGTGGCCGGATCATAACATTTGTACCCCTTTTGTGTGGTGGAGTAGCCAATGAACATACACTTTGTACTTTTGGCATCCAGCTTACTCCTCTGTTCTCCTGGTACTAACACAAAACAAACACAGCCGAAAACTCGTAAGTGAGCAAGAGATGGTTTAAATTTGTTTAGTACTTCAAATGGAGATAAGTCATGAAGAACTCTAGTTGGTGTTCGGTTGATTAGGTAGCATGCAGTCATCACGGCATCACCCCAATATCGTTTAGGAACACTCGAATGGAACATGATTGCCCGCGCCACTTCCATGAGGTGCCGGTTCTTCCTCTCGGCCACACCATTTTGTTGTGGCGTGTAGGGACAACTAGTTTGATGGAGAATGCCATGCTTGGAGAGATGTTCTTTGAACTTGCAACTTGTGTATTCCCCCCCATTATCAGACCTAAGTACCTTAAGTTTAGCATTGAAGTGATTAGTCACATAATTTTGAAAATTGATAAAGGCATCAAATACTCTATCTTTAGATGGCAACAAGGTAATCCAAGTGTATTTTGATTTTTCATCAATAAAAGTCACAAAATACTTGTTATTATCTCTAGATAGGCATGGTGATGTCCAAACATCTGAGTGAACCAAATCAAAACAATTCTCATAAATAGTAGTTGACTTAGGAAAGATAGACTTGCAATGTTTTCCAAGAATACAAGGTTCACAAGTAGAATTATCAAAAGAAATATTAGGAAACATCAACCCTAAAGCACGTGAATGTGGGTGGCCTAGCCTAGCATGCCACACCATATTCGAATCAACAACAAAACAAGACTTAGTAGAGGATAAATTTGGATCGGTTTTCTCTAGGACATAGAGATCTCCACTCCCTTGCCCTTCTCCAAGAACCTTTCCAGTCTCAATATCCTGAAAATAAACATTGTTAGGACCAAAGATTGCATAACAATTCAAATCATTTGTGGCCCTCTTAACCGATAGTAAATTGGAGGTAAAGGTAGGCATAAAGAAAGCTTTTGAGGTTTTATCAAATAGTTTCAAGTCCCCTATTCCCTTTACTGGTATTTGTTCTCCATTTGCAATAACAACATTTCCTAAGGCCGGTTTTATGTTGTCAATTAAACTAGGGTTACTAATCATATGATGTGAGGCTCCCGAGTCAATAACAAGCGATTTGCTAGGCCTAGAAGTAAAGAAAGAGATACCAGACTCCTTGAGTGAAGCAATGGAGCGGATGAGAGCCTCAAGGTCTGACTTCCTCACCACATCTCCGTAGGCTGCGGTCATGGCCACCTCATCTCCCTGCTTTGATGATCCGGCTCCTTTATCGCTAACCGCTTCCTTTGAGAGGTTGGCTTTGAACTTGGCCGGCTTGAGATGAGGATGGAGAACCCAGCACTTGTCTTTCAGATGACCCCGCTTCTTGCAGTGGTCGCACACCAACAACTTCCTCTCCTCTTGCTTGTACATTCCTTTGTTGGCCGAAGCAAGCTCCCCCTTACCGCTAAACAAATCAAGGGATCCTTGCTCTTTCTGAATTTGGGAGCAAATATCCTCAAAGGAGGGGAGCTTCTCTGCCCTTAGGATGTGCTTCAAGAGGTCGTTGAAGGACGGGTTCAAGGTAAGTAGGAGTCCGAAGACTTTGTCTTGCTCCTTTCTTTCGTTTAGCACACTTGCCTCAAGTGTACTTGGCCGCAACATGTCAAGCTCGGACCATAGTGCACGGAACTTACCAAGATGCTTAGTGAACTCCACATCATCTTGGTTAAGATCATTTATGGCCTTCTTGACCTCAAAGACTCTAGTCATGTTAGAGACATTACCATACACGCCTTTAAGTGTTTCCCACAGTTCCTTGGCCGTCTCGCAATATGAGTAGGCCTCAAGGATAGGCGTGTCCAGAGAGTTTTGGAGAACAGATAGGACAACTTGGTCTTCTTGGAACCATTTGGCCTTCCTCTCGCTCTCTTCCTCCGCTTCCGCCTCGGAAGCGTCCTCTCCTTTGGGGTTTTTCTTTGGGACATAGTCGGACTCGACATGACTCCAAAGGCCACGACCTCCAAGGGCGGTTCTTGTGGTTCTTGTCCACAGCAAGTAGTTTGTCCCCTTTAGGACAACCGGTGAAACAATGGGCTTGGCGTTTTCCATGGTCGGATTTCTATGGACCGATGGGTAAAGCTTTTACCCGGAGAATAAAGGAGATGCGAGTAAGAAGAAACGAAGATAAGGAGACTAGAGTGTAGAAATGAGTAGGAGAATGAGATTAGACTGTAGAGAATCGAAGAACTTGCTCTGATACCATGTAAGACTTTGTAGAATAAAGAAGAGAATCAAGAGATTGATGAGAGATATCGGTAGACAAAGAGAATGAGGAAGAAGAAAAGATTAGGTTATTGTTCCATAAGAATACATATTACAATGTAGGCTAAAGTCTATATATATCAAGGGAAAATTAGGGCTACACCCTCTACCAACCGATCGTATAAGTGATAGGGACAAGGAGAGAGATAGAACTAATCCCAACGGTGATAGTGACCCGTCCTAGTCTCCTTAAACACAACATAACCCGTGACTCCACTTGTTCCTCCTCTCTAACGGCTACAAGCGACATTCTAGATCCTTCTCATGGGCCTAAGGAGAGCAGGCCTCCTCATTGTCTTTACACACTTACATGACTCGGCCTTATTGCTTGGTTGTACGGACGGCCCCATAATTGTACGAACGGCCATGGCTGCCTTAGGCTTATTCTCTTGATCAATAGTTTTTAGGGTCCGAATGTGTGCCAATCTAATGCATTTGACTTATTGTAAGAGTTCGGAATGAATTTGGAGTGTTTAGACAATATTTAAACCCGTTTTATCCCGAAACAGGCTAAAACCAAGAAAACATTGATTCAAAGGAGTAAACAGCTTTGTTACTGTTTCTAGGGTCAGAATGTCTGACAAACCAATGCATTTGACTATTTGTAAGAGTTCGGGATGAATTTGGAGTGTTTAGACAACACTTAAACCGGTTTTATCCCAAAACAGGCTAAAACCGAGAAAACAGGCTAAAACAGAGAGAAAACATTGATTCGAAGCAGAAAACAGCTATGTTACTCTTTCTAGGGTCAAAAATGTGTGACAGTCCAATGTATGTGACTAATAGTAAGAGTTCTGGATGAATTTGGAGTGTTTAGACAACACTTAAACCGGTTTTATCCCAAAACAGACTAAAACAGAGAGAAAACACTGATTCGAAGCAGAAAACAGCTATGTTACTCTTTCTAGGGTCAAAATATGTAACATGTAAGACTTTGTAGAATAAAGAAGAGAATCAAGAGATTGATGAGAGATATCGGTAGACAAAGAGAATGAGGAAGAAGAAAAGATTAGGTTATTGTTCCATTAGAATACATATTACAATGTAGGCTAAAGTCTATATATATCAAGGGAAAATTAGGGCTACACCCTCTACCAACCGATCGTATAAGTGATAGGGACAAGGAGAGAGATAGAACTAATCCCAACGGTGATAGTGACCCGTCCTAGTCTCCTTAAACACAACATAACCCGTGACTCCACTTGTTCCTCCTCTCTAACGGCTACAAGCGACATTCTAGATCCTTCTTATGGGCCTAAGGAGAGCAGGCCTCCTCATTGTCTTTACACACTTTCATGACTCGGCCTTATTGCTTGGTTGTACGGACGGCCCCATAATTGTACGGACGGCCATGGCTGCCTTAGGCTTATTCTCTTGATCAATACTCCCCCTCAAGCTTAGCCGAGTGAAATGGCTAAGCTTGGAACCCGTGAAGCAGCACCTCATTAAAAACCTTGACTTAGAAAACCTCATGGGACAAAACCAAGTCAAGGGAAAAAGAGTGTGCTGTCCACGGATTAGGGAAGCTTGATCATGGCCGTGTAATGTCTACAAGTCCAAGTTTGCTGTAGATGTGATCACAAACCTTGGAGCTTGCAGACTTGGTGAAGATGTCAGCTAGCTGATCTTGACTCCTTGTGTGGCATGGTAACACCACTCCTTCTTCAATCTTTTCTCTCACCTTGTGGCAATCGCTTTCTATGTGCTTGGTCCTCTCATGAAAGACTGAGTTTGTGGCAATGTGGATAGCCGCTTCATTGTCGCAGTGCATGGTCATGGGCTGCTTTGTCTCGATGCCTAAGTCCTTGAGTAGGCCCTTCAGCCATGTCATCTCGTTAGTGAGCTTCCTCATAGCTCTATACTCGGCCTCGGCGCTAGAGCATGAAACCACCTTTTGTTTCTTAGACCTCCATGTAACCAAGTTGCCTCCAACAAACGTGCAGTACCCAGTGGTGGATCTCCTATCCAGCGTGTCGCCATTGTAATCCGCATCACAATAGCCAACGATTTCGGTGTTGTCATTCTTGCCCATCCAAATACCTTGACCCGGACTGCCCTTGAGATAGCTTAGGATCCTTTCGACTTGACTCCATTGGTACTTGCTTGGTGCCTTCATATGTTGGCTAACCTGATTCACAGCATAGGATATGTCAGGTCGTGTGATAGTAAGGTATATCAGCTTACCTACAAGCCGGCGGTAGCGTGTGACGTCTAAGAATGGCTCGTCCATTGGTTCCTTAAGTCGGCCTTCTTTTGCCCGTAAGCTCTCCCCCTTTCGCTTGAGCTGGTAATCTTCATCAAGGGGCGTAGCAACCGGAGACACACCAAGCTTGCCAGTCTCCTCTAACAAGTCAAGAGTAAACTTGCGTTGTGAGAGGAAGAGTCCTTCCGGTGAGCGACAAATCTCAATACCAAGAAAGTATTTGAGTTCCCCAAGGTCCTTGATGTCAAATACCGACTTGAGAGAGTCCTTGGTGTCCTGAATGGCCGCCTTATCATCACCAGTCACGATGATGTCGTCGACGTATATGAGCACCACCACCCAACCAATAGAGGTGCGACGCGTGAAGAGAGTATGATCAGCCTCCGATCGCGTAAAACCATCAGTCTTGAGAGTGGAGCTTAGTTTGTGGTACCACGCTCGTGGGGACTGCTTAAGGCCATAGATGGCCTTACGTAGCCTCAAGACTTTTCCGGGTGTAACCATGTCTTCAAGGCCGGGAGGAGGCGTCATGTACACTTCTTCAGCAAGTTCACCTTGAAGGAAGGCGTTCTTCACATCCATCTGCCATAAGTCCCATGAGAGGTTGACAGCAAGAGACAGCACAACCCGAACCGTATGGAGCTTGGCCACGGGTGCAAAGGTGTCCGTGTAGTCCGCGCCATAGGTTTGGGTGAAGCCACGGGCCACTAACCTGGCTTTATACCGTTCAATGCCACCATTGCTCAAATACTTTATGGTAAACACCCATTTGGAGCTAACTGCCCGCTTGCCTTGAGGAAGATCCGATTCGTCCCACGTATGATTCCGGATCATGGCGCCAGTTTCATTCTTGACCGCATCTAACCAAACTTGATGTTCCTTAGCTTCATCATATGTCTGCGGGATCCAATTGGCGTCCACTTGGCCGAAGAAAGCTTGGTGATCAGCAGGTAACAGCTCAAGGGAACAAACGGACTGAATGGGATGAGCGACAGCTTGGCTGTTGTAATAGACACGCTTGTTCTTCCAAGTGGAGGGATCTGATCGAGGTCTGGTGCTCCGACGCAGGACTGGTGCCGGAAGTGGATCCACGCTAGGCAACACGGTGGGCGTACCGTCCGTAGGAGCCGTCTCCGTGTTTTCCTCGGTAGAGGCCGCCGCCGGAGCATGCGTGTCCGTTGTAGGGCCAGGGACGGGAACACCGGTTATGGGTAGGCCAGACCCGAGAGATTCACCATCTTGGGCTGAACCATTGTCATTTGCATCTCCTTGGTCAGACCCACCATCGGTAGAAATTTGACTTAGTGTTGGCCGCACGGCACCCGTTGGTGGAGATGGGTTGCCAAGGTGATCAAGAAGGAACCGTAGACTCGAAGCTCGGTCATTAGGTGAGTGAGAGAGATCTTTAAGGCTGTTCCAATCCCTCTTGTCATGGTAGCCCACATGTTCTAGAAACCGGACGTCTCGAGAGACATATAGTCGACTTGTGGCAGGATCATAACATTTGTACCCCTTTTGTGTGGTGGAGTAGCCAATGAACATACACTTTGTACTTTTGGCATCCAGCTTACTCCTTTGTTCTCCTGGTACTAACACAAAACAAACACAGCCGAAAACTCGTAAGTGATCAAGAGATGGTTTAAATTTGTTTAGTACTTCAAATGGAGATAAGTCATGAAGAACTCTAGTTGGTGTTCGGTTGATTAGGTAGCATGCAGTCATCACGGCATCACCCCAATATCGTTTAGGAACACTCGAATGGAACATGATTGCCCGCGCCACTTCCATGAGGTGCCGGTTCTTCCTCTCGGCCACACCATTTTGTTGTGGCGTGTAGGGACAACTAGTTTGATGGAGAATGCCATGCTTGGAGAGATGTTCTTTGAACTTGCAACTTGTGTATTCCCCCCCATTATCAGACCTAAGTACCTTAAGTTTAGCATTGAAGTGATTAGTCACATAATTTTGAAAATTGATAAAGGCATCAAATACTCTATCTTTAGATGGCAACAAGGTAATCCAAGTGTATTTTGATTTTTCATCAATAAAAGTCACAAAATACTTGTTATTATCTCTAGATAGGCATGGTGATGTCCAAACATCTGAGTGAACCAAATCAAAACAATTCTCATAAATAGTAGTTGACTTAGGAAAGATAGACTTGCAATGTTTTCCAAGAATACAAGGTTCACAAGTAGAATTATCAAAAGAAATATTAGGAAACATCAACCCTAAAGCACGTGAATGTGGGTGGCCTAGCCTAGCATGCCACACCATATTCGAATCAACAACAAAACAAGACTTAGTAGAGGATAAATTTGGATCGGTTTTCTCTAGGACATAGAGATCTCCACTCCCTTGCCCTTCTCCAAGAACCTTTCCAGTCTCAATATCCTGAAAATAAACATTGTTAGGACCAAAGATTGCATAACAATTCAAATCATTTGTGGCCCTCTTAACCGATAGTAAATTGGAGGTAAAGGTAGGCATAAAGAAAGCTTTTGAGGTTTTATCAAATAGTTTCAAGTCCCCTATTCCCTTTACTGGTATTTGTTCTCCATTTGCAATAACAACATTTCCTAAGGCCGGTTTTATGTTGTCAATTAAGCTAGGGTTACTAATCATATGATGTGAGGCTCCCGAGTCAATAACAAGCGATTTGCTAGGCCTAGAAGTAAAGAAAGAGATACCAGACTCCTTGAGTGAAGCAATGGAGCGGATGAGAGCCTCAAGGTCTGACTTCCTCACCACATCTCCGTAGGCTGCGGTCATGGCCACCTCATCTCCCTGCTTTGATGATCCGGCTCCTTTATCGCTAACCGCTTCCTTTGAGAGGTTGGCTTTGAACTTGGCCGGCTTGAGATGAGGATGGAGAACCCAGCACTTGTCTTTCAGATGACCCCGCTTCTTGCAGTGGTCGCACACCAACAACTTCCTCTCCTCTTGCTTGTACATTCCTTTGTTGGCCGAAGCAAGCTCCCCCTTACCGCTAAACAAGTCAAGGGATCCTTGCTCTTTCTGAATTTGGGAGCAAATATCCTCAAAGGAGGGGAGCTTCTCTGCCCTTAGGATGTGCTTCAAGAGGTCGTTGAAGGACGGGTTCAAGGTAAGTAGGAGTCCGAAGACTTTGTCTTGCTCCTTTCTTTCGTTTAGCACACTTGCCTCAAGTGTACTTGGCCGCAACATGTCAAGCTCGGACCATAGTGCACGGAACTTACCAAGATGCTTAGTGAACTCCACATCACCTTGGTTAAGATCATTTATGGCCTTCTTGACCTCAAAGACTCTAGTCATGTTAGAGACATTACCATACACGCCTTTAAGTGTTTCCCACAGTTCCTTGGCCGTCTCGCAATATGAGTAGGCCTCAAGGATAGGCGTGTCCAGAGAGTTTTGGAGAACAGATAGGACAACTTGGTCTTCTTGGAACCATTTGGCCTTCCTCTCGCTCTCTTCCTCCGCTTCCGCCTCGGAAGCGTCCTCTCCTTTGGGGTTTTTCTTTGGGACATAGTCGAACTCGACATGACTCCAAAGGCCACGACCTCCAAGGGCGGTTCTTGTGGTTCTTGTCCACAGCAAGTAATTTGTCCCCTTTAGGACAACCGGTGAAACAATGGGCTTGGCGTTTTCCATGGTCGGATTTCTATGGACCGATGGGTAAAGCTTTTACCCGGAGAATAAATGGGATGCGAGTAAGAAGAGACGAAGATAAGGAGACTAGAGTGTAGAAATGAGTAGGAGAATGAGATTAGACTGTAGAGAATCGAAGAACTTGCTCTGATACCATGTAAGACTTTGTAGAATAAAGAAGAGAATCAAGAGATTGATGAGAGATATCGGTAGACAAAGAGAATGAGGAAGAAGAAAAGATTAGGTTATTGTTCCATTAGAATACATATTACAATGTAGGCTAAAGTCTATATATATCAAGGGAAAATTAGGGCTACACCCTCTACCAACCGATCGTATAAGTGATAGGGACAAGGAGAGAGATAGAACTAATCCCAACGGTGATAGTGACCCGTCCTAGTCTCCTTAAACACAACATAACCCGTGACTCCACTTGTTCCTCCTCTCTAACGGCTACAAGCGACATTCTAGATCCTTCTTATGGGCCTAAGGAGAGCAGGCCTCCTCATTGTCTTTACACACTTTCATGACTCGGCCTTATTGCTTGGTTGTACGGACGGCCCCATAATTGTACGGACGGCCATGGCTGCCTTAGGCTTATTCTCTTGATCAATATAACAGTCCAATGCATTTGACTAATTATAAGATTTCGGGTTGAATTTGGATTGTTTAGACACCAGTTTTACCCATTTTGTCCTGGAACAGGCTAAAACCGAGAAAACATTGATTCTAAGCAGTAACAGCTTTATTACTGTTTTTAGGGTCAGAATGTGTGCCAATCTAATGCATTTGACTTATTGTAAGAGTTCGGAATGAATTTGGAGTGTTTAGACAATATTTAAACCCGTTTTATCCCGAAACAGGCTAAAACCAAGAAAACATTGATTCAAAGCAGTAAACAGCTTTGTTACTGTTTCTAGGGTCAGAATGTGTGACAAACCAATGCATTTGACTAATTGTAAGAGTTTGGGATGAATTTGGAGTGTTTAGACAACAGTTAAACCCGTTATATCCCAAAATAGGCATAAACCGAGAAAACAAGCTAAAACCGAGAGAAAACATTGATTCGAAGCAGTAAACAGCTATGTTACTCTTTCTTGGGTCAAAATATGTAACAATCCAATGCATTTGACTAACTATAAGAGTTTGGGTTGAATTTGGAGTGTTTAGACACCAATTATCCCCATTTTGTCCCGAAATAGGCTAAAACCGAGAAAACATTGATTCGAAGCAGTAAATATCTTTGTTACTATTTCTTGGGTCAGAATGTGTGATAGTCCAATGCATTCGACTAATAGTAAGAGTTCTGGATGAATTTGGAGTGTTTAGACAACACTTAAACCGGTTTTATCCCAAAAAAGGCTAAAACCGAGAAAACAGGCTAAAACAGAGAGAAAACATTGATTAGAAGCAGAAAACAGCTATGTTACTCTTTCTAGGGTCAAAATATGTAACAATCCAATGCATTTGACTAATTATAAGATTTCGGGTTGAATTTGTAGTGTTTAGACACCACTTTTACCCATTTTGTCCTGGAACAGGCTAAAACCGAGAAAACATTGATTCTAAGCAGTAAACAGCTTTATTACTGTTTTTAGGGTCCGAATGTGTGCCAATCTAATGCATTTGACTTATTGTAAGAGTTCGGAATGAATTTGGAGTGTTTAGACAATATTTAAACCCGTTTTATCCCGAAACAGGCTAAAACCAAGAAAACATTGATTCAAAGCAGTAAACAGCTTTGTTACTGTTTCTAGGGTCAGAATGTCTGACAAACCAATGCATTTGACTATTTGTAAGAGTTCGGGATGAATTTGGAGTGTTTAGACAACACTTAAACCGGTTTTATCCCAAAACAGGCTAAAACCGAGAAAACAGGCTAAAACAGAGAGAAAACATTGATTCGAAGCAGAAAACAGCTATGTTACTCTTTCTAGGGTCAAAAATGTGTGACAGTCCAATGTATGTGACTAATAGTAAGAGTTCTGGATGAATTTGGAGTGTTTAGACAACACTTAAACCGGTTTTATCCCAAAACAGACTAAAACAGAGAGAAAACACTGATTCGAAGCAGAAAACAGCTATGTTACTCTTTCTAGGGTCAAAATATGTAACAGTCCAATGCATTTGACTAATTATAAGATTTCGGGTTGAATTTGGATTGTTTAGACACCACTTTTACCCATTTTGTCCCGGAACAGGCTAAAACCGAGAAAACATTGATTCTAAGCAGTAAACAGCTTTGGTACTGTTTCTAGGGTCAGAATTTGTGCCAATCTAATGCATTTGTCTTATTGTAAGAGTTCGGAATGAATTTGGAGTGTTTAGACAATATTTAAACCCGTTTTATCCCGAAACAGGCTAAAACCAAGAAAACATTGATTCAAAGCAGTAAACAGCTTTGTTACTGTTTCTAGGGTCAGAATGTGTGACAAACCAATGCATTTGACTATTTGTAAGAGTTCGGGATGAATTTGGAGTGTTTAGACAATAGTTAAACCCGTTATATTCCAAAATAGGCTTAAACCAAGAAAACAAGCTAAAACCGAGAGAAAACATTGATTCGAAGCAGTAAACAGCTATGTTACTCTTTCTTGGGTCAAAATATGTAACAATCCAATGCATTTAACTAATGATAAGAGTTTGGGTTGAATTTGGAGTGTTTAGACACCAATTATACCCATTTTGTCGCGAAACAAGCTAAAACCGAGAAAACATTGATTCGAAGCAGTAAATAGCTTTGTTACTATTTTTAGGGTCAAAAATGTGTGACAGTCCAATGTATTTGACTAATAGTAAGAGTTCTGGATGAATTTGGAGTGTTTAGACAACACTTAAACCGGTTTTATCCCAAAACAGGCTAAAACCGAGAAAACAGGCTAAAACAGAGAGAAAACATTGATTCGAAGCAAAAAACAGCAATGTTACTCTTGCTAGGGTTAAAATATGTAACAGTCCAATGCATTTGACTAATTATAAGATTTCGGATTGAATTTGGAGTGTTTAGACACCACTTTTACCCATTTTGTCCCGGAACAGGCTAAAACCGAGAAAACATTGATTCTAAGCAGTAAACAGCTTTGGTACTGTTTCTAGCGTCAGAATTTGTGCCAATCTAATGCATTTGACTTATTGTAAGAGTTCGGAATGAATTTGGTGTAAGTTTGAGAGTAGAGTAATCAAGAGATTATGGAAGAGAGTGAAATCGTGTAAAGAGTGAGGAGAGTGAACGATTGAGAGAGAGAGTGTTGGAGAAAGAGAATAAACTCTTTTCTTGCTTAAATTAGAACATACTTACAAACCATATATAGAGCTATACAAAGAGGATATTCTTTCCTAGGGTTCTATGTGCACATTAATGGGAGATAGCGACATCTCCTTATTCCTACATGTGACTAAACCTTTGACTTCCCACTTGCAAGTTGCCTAACGGCTATAATAGAAGGATCTCGATGAAGGGAGATCGTTGGAATCTCTCCTTAGTGGATTGGGCTTATGAGATACGAGATGGCTTGGTCAGCCCATAGGTTGTCGATCGTACGGACGTCCGTACGGTTGTACGGACGGTGGTGGCCAAGGTGGTGTGCCAAACTCATACTCCCCCTCAAGCTTGACTTAGATGATCAGGCAAGCTTGACAGTCCAGGCACCCACCTCATTAAAAAAACCTTAGTGTAGAAAACCTCATGGGAAAAACTATACATAAGGGAAAAAGAGTGTAGGTGCCTTGTGAAAGACTCATGGCCGAGTGAGGTCTATAAGGCCGAGCTTCGAGTGAATATATTCGCACACTTGGGGACTTGCAGCTTTGGTGAGGATGTCAGCGAGTTGTTCCTTGCTCTCGGTGTGACATGGTAGGACAACTCCAAGCTTGATTTGCTCTCGCACCTTATGACAGTCCACCTCAATATGTTTGGTCCTCTCATGAAACACTGAATTGGTTGCTATGTGAATGGCAGCTTCATTGTCACAATGCATGGTGATAGGACTTGTGATTTCCACTCCTAAATCCTTGAGGAGTGCTTTGAGCCACATTAGTTCAGTTGTGAGTTTGCGCATGGCCCTATACTCGGATTCGGCACTTGAAAGCGATACGACCTTTTGTTTCTTGCTCTTCCATGTGATCAGGTTGCCTCCAAGGAATGTGCAATAGCCAGTTGTGGAGCGACGGTCTCCACGGTCTCCAGCATAGTCAGCGTCGCAATATCCTACCAACTCGGTGTTCTTGTTGCGGCCCATCCAAATGCCTTGTCCCGGTGAGCCCTTGATGTATTTAAGGATTCGGTCGACCATGTTCCAATGATGGACAGTTGGATTGTTCATGTGCTGGCTCACCTGGTTCACAGCAAAGCAAATATCAGGCCGTGTTATAGTTAAATAGATTAACTTACCTACTAGGCGCCGGTAGCGACCAACGTCCTTGTATGGTGCCTGCTCAAGCTCCCCCTGTCCTCCGGCCTTGTAGTTCTCTTCAAGAGGTGATGCCACTGCCTTTGAACCTAATTTTCCTGTCTCATTTAACAAGTCAAGAGCATATTTTCTTTGTGATAGAAATAAACCTTCCTTTGATCTACATATTTCTATCCCAAGAAAATATTTCAACTCTCCAAGGTCCTTAATATCAAAGACTGATTTCAAGAAGGTTTTAGTGTTTTGAATACCTACCGAGTCACTCCCAGTGATGATGATATCATCAACATACACTAGGATGACTACTATACCTTTGGTGCTTGGTGAGGTAAATAGTGTGTGATCAGCCTCGGATTTGCGAAAGCCTTTGTCAAGGAGGATTGTGCTCAGCTTGTGGTACCACGCCCTTGGCGACTGCTTTAGTCCATAGATGGCTTTGTTGAGCTTGAGAACCTTCCCCGGACCAATGGTGTCTTCTAGGCCCGGTGGTGGCCGCATATACACTTCATCTTCGAGCTCGCCTTGTAGGAAGGCGTTCTTCACATCCATTTGCCATAGCTCCCAATCAAGATTTGTGGCAAGAGAGAGAACCACTCGAACAGTGTGAAGTTTGGCCACCGGAGCAAATGTATCAAGATAGTCCTCCCCATACGTTTGCGTGAATCCCCGGGCTACAAGGCGTGCCTTATACCGTTCTATCTCCCCATTGCTCTTATATTTGATTGTGAAGATATACCGAGATGTGACAGCCTTCTTGCCCTTGGGTAAGTCAGCCTCGTCCCATGTGTGATTTTGCACCATGGCCGTATTCTCGGCGTCCACCGCATCTCTCCATACCTTGTGCTGCTTAGCCTCATCATAGGCCTTGGGGATCCAATGCTCATCAATATGGCCAAGAAACACTTGATGCTCTATCGGAAAATGAGCTAAGGTGCACACGGCCTGAATCGGATGAGCAACGGCCATGTTGTTGTAGTACACACGGGTGTTCTTCCAATGACTAGGAGGATACTTGATACGTTGGCTGCGCCTAAGAGGAACTACAGCCCCAGCTTCGGAGTTGGCCCGTCCCGGAGTTATGATTTCCTCAAGCTGTTCGGCCGACTCCTCGGTTGTTTCGGCCTTGATGTCCGCGGGTGACTCCTCATGCTGCTCAGTATGGTCATCGGCATGTATATCAGGATCAGGCTCAGTGAATGGCTCAGATTGTTCTGGTGATGTTGGTCTGGCTGACTCGGTAGAGATCCTATCATTTTCAAGACCTAGCCGCTCAAGAATTACTCGGAGGTTGCGCGTCCGATCAGATGGAGAGTCGGAGAGATTACGGAGCTCATCCCAATTCTTCTCGTCATAAAAGCCGTGTGTCTCCATGAACTTGACATCACGAGATACTAGAATTCTCCTTGTTGTAGGTTCATAGCACTTATACCCCTTTTGTGTAGTAGAATAGCCAAGAAACATAGCCTTTGTACTCTTTGCATCAAGCTTGTCTCTTAGCTCACCTGGTCGCAAAACATAGCACACACAACCAAACACTCGTAAGTGATCAAATGTAGGTTTGTCATTAGTTAATACCTCAAATGGAGACACATCCTTTAGAATTTTTGTTGGTGTGCGGTTAATAAGATAACAAGCGGCTAGCACAGCATCTCCCCAAAACCTCTTTGGAACCCTTGTGTGAAACATCATAGACCTTGCCACCTCCATCAGATGCCTATTCTTCCTCTCAGCCACTCCATTTTGTTGTGGTGTGTAAGGACAACTAGTTTGGTGAAGAATTCCATGTTTGGCTAGATATTGCTTAAAGGCATGGCTTGTGTACTCTCCACCATTATCTGATCTCAAAATTTTAATCTTGGCATGAAAGTGGTTAGTGACATAATTTTGAAAATTAGTAAAGGCCTCAAGAACTCTATCCTTAGAGGGAAGCAAAGTTATCCAAGTATATTTTGATTTTTCATCAATAAAAGTCACAAAATATTTTTGATTATCTCTAGATAAGCAAGGAGATGTCCAAACATCAGAATGAATTAAATCAAAACATTTTTCATAAATAGTAATAGATTTAGGAAAAACAGCCTTGCAATGTTTACCAAGAATACAAGCCTCACACTCATCATTTTGAAAAGAAACATTAGGAAATATTAAAGATAAAGCTCTTGTGTGAGGGTGTCCTAGCCTAGCATGTAAAATAGAATCACTAGGTTTCATAATAACCGAATTAAAACAAGATACATTAGAAGATAAGTTCAAGTCCTCAAGCACATAGAGGTCATCCTTGGATCCTCCTTGACCAAGAACCTTACTTGTCTCAATATCCTGAAAATGAACATTGTTAGGACCAAATATAGCATAACAATTTAAATCAGTAGTGGCTCTCTTAACTGATAGCAAGTTAGAAGTAAAGTTTGGCATATAAAATGCCTTAGTCTCCTTATCAAATAGTTTCAAGTTTCCAATGCCTTTAACTGGTACTTTCTCACCATTTGCTATTATCACATTACCATTAGCAGGTTTAATATCACTAATTAGCCTAGAATCACTAATCATGTGATGGGATGCACCAGAATCAACTATGAGGGGTTTAATTTTGTTTGAGGCAAGAAACGCCTTACCGGTGGCCTCTTTGATGGCTTTGATGAGCGCATCAAGGTCGGACCGCCTTACCAGCTCGGACGATGCTGCAGCAAGAGCAGTTCCACTGGTCACTTGTTGAGGTTGCTCAGAGATTGATGACTCCCCCATGGCTACTGCTTGATGAGCTCTCGGTGGTCCTCCGCGGTTTGGTCGTCCACCTCGGATGGTACCCGGCGGTGGTGCTAGATGAGGGTGTAGAATCCAGCAGCGGCTCTTGAAGTGACCAAGCTTCTTACAATGCTCACAAAATGGCGGGTTGTTCTTGTCCTCCGGCTTGTAGTAGCCCTTGTTTGCTGATGCCGTCTCAGCTTTGTTAGCGGTCACAAGTTCTCCCTTGCCGCCAAACAATCCCATGGAGCCATGCTCCTTTTGAATTTGGTTGCAGACATCATCAAGGCTAGGGAGCTTGTCCGACCGTAGAATATGCTTGATAAGGTCATTGTAGGAGGGGTTCAAGGTCAAGAGAAGGCCGAACACCTTATCTTGTTCACGCCTCTCATTCAGAATGGCCGGATCTATAGTCGCCGGCCGGAGCATCTCTAGTTCAGCCCAAAGGGACCTAAACTTCCCAAAGTGCTTGGTGAACTCCATGTCTTCTTGGTTGAGGTTGTTGATGGCCCTCTTAATCTCAAAAATTCGGTTTACATTTGTAACATTCCCAAAAACATTCTTGAGAGTGTCCCACAAGTCTTTTGCTGTCTCGCAATAAGAGTAAGCTTCAAGTATAGGTGCATCTAGGGAGTTTTGAATGATAGCTAGGACTCCCTGATCTTCTTGAAACCACTTGTTCTTCTCATCGACAAGATCCTTGCCGTCTTTGGTGGTCTCGCCACTAGGAGCTTCGCTCGTCTCAACATGGGACCAAAGTCCTCGGCCGCATAGGGCTGTCTTTGTGGTTCTAGCCCACAGTAAGTAATTCTCTCCCTTGAGAGTAACTGGAACAATGAGAGTTTTGGTAGTTTCCATGAAAAAAAAGGTGAAGAGACCGTTGGTTAAAGCTATTGTCCAACGGTTAAAGAAAGAAGATTCAAGAACAAGAAATTTCAAGAACAAGAAAGAGAATGCGGAAGGGAGTGATGGAGATTTGAGGCAAGAACAGAATCAAATCAGCTCTGATACCATGTAAGTTTGAGAGTAGAGTAATCAAGAGATTATGGAAGAGAGTGAAATCGTGTAAAGAGTGAGGAGAGTGAACGATTGAGAGAGAGAGTGTTGGAGAAAGAGAATAAACTCTTTTCTTGCTTAAATTAGAACATACTTACAAACCATATATAGAGCTATACAAAGAGGATATTCTTTCCTAGGGTTCTATGTGCACATTAATGGGAGATAGCGACATCTCCTTATTCCTACATGTGACTAAACCTTTGACTTCCCACTTGCAAGTTGCCTAACGGCTATAATAGAAGGATCTCGATGAAGGGAGATCGTTGGAATCTCTCCTTAGTGGATTGGGCTTATGAGATACGAGATGGCTTGGTCAGCCCATAGGTTGTCGATCGTACGGACGTCCGTACGGTTGTACGGACGGTGGTGGCCAAGGTGGTGTGCCAAACTCATATTTGGAGTGTTTAGACAATATTTAAACCCGTTTTATCCCGAAACAGGCTAAAACCAAGAAAACATTGATTCAAAGCAGTAAACAGCTTTGTTACTGTTTGTAGGGTCAGAATGTGTGACAAACCAATGCATTTGACTAATTATAAGAGTTCGGGATGAATTTGGAGTGTTTAGACAACAGTTAAACCCGTTATATCCCAAAATATGCATAAACCGAGAAAACAAGCTAAAACCGAGAAAAAACATTGATTCGAAGCAGTAAACAGCTATGTTACTCTTTCTTGGGTCAAAATATGTAACAATCCAATGCTTTTAACTAATGATAAGAGTTTGGGTTGAATTTGGAGTGTTTAGACACCAATTATACCCATTTTGTCGCGATACAGGCTAAAACCGAGAAAACATTGATTCGAAGCAGTAAATATCTTTGATACTATTTCTAGGGTCAAAAATGTGTGACAGTCCAATGTATTTGACTAATAGTAAGAGTTCTGGATGAATTTGGAGTGTTTAGACAACACATAATGCATTTGGAGTGTTTAGACAAAGCTGACTAATGCATTTGACTTATTGGAAGAGTTCAGAATGAATTTGGAGTGTTTAGACAATATTTAAACCCGTTTTATCCCGAAACAGGCTAAAACCAAGAAAACATTGATTCAAAGCAGTAAACAGCTTTGTTACTGTTTCTAGGGTCAGAATGTGTGACAAACCAATGCATTTGACTAATTGTAAGAGTTTGGGATGAATTTGGAGTGTTTAGACAACAGTTAAACCCGTTATATCCCAAAATAGGCATAAACCGAGAAAACAAGCTAAAACCGAGAGAAAACATTGATTCGAAGCAGTAAACAGCTATGTTACTCTTTCTTGGGTCAAAATATGTAACAATCCAATGCATTTGACTAATTATAAGAGTTTGGGTTGAATTTGGAGTGTTTAGACACCAATTATCCCCATTTTATCCCAAAACAGGCTAAAACCGAGAAAACAGGCTAAAACAGAGAGAAAACATTGATTCGAAGCAGAAAACAGCTATGTTACTCTTTCTAGGGTCAAAATATGTAACAGTCCAATGCATTTGACTAATTATAAGATTTCGGGTTGAATTTGGAGTGTTTAGACACCACTTTTACCCATTTTGTCCTGGAACAGGCTAAAACCGAGAAAACATTGATTCTAAGCAGTAAACAGCTTTATTACTGTTTTTAGGGTCAGAATGTGTGCCAATCTAATGCATTTGACTTATTGTAAGAGTTCGGAATGAATTTGGAGTGTTTAGACAGTATTTAAACCCGTTTTATCCCGAAACAGGCTAAAACCAAGAAAACATTGATTCAAAGCAGTAAACAGCTTTGTTACTGTTTCTAGGGTCAGAATGTGTGACAAACCAATGTATTTGCCTAATAGTAAGAGTTCTGGATGAATTTGGAGTGTTTAGACAACACTTAAACCGGTTTTATCCCAAAACAGGCTAAAACCGAGAGAACAGGCTAAAACAGAGAGAAAACATTGATTCGAAGCAGAAAACAGCTATGTTACTCTTTCTAGGGTCAAAAATGTGTGACAGTCCAATGTATGTGACTAATAGTAAGAGTTCTGGATGAATTTGGAGTGTTTAGACAACACTTAAACCGGTTTTATCCCAAAACAGGCTAAAACCGAGAAAACAGGCTAAAACAGAGAGAAAACACTGATTCGAAGCAGAAAACAGCTATGTTACTCTTTCTAGGGTCAAAATATGTAACAGTCCAATGCATTTGACTAATTATAAGATTTCGGGTTGAATTTGGAGTGTTTAGACACCACTTTTACCCATTTTGTCCTGGAACAGGCTAAAACCGAGAAAACATTGATTCTAAGCAGTAAACAGCTTTATTACTGTTTTTAGGGTCAGAATGTGTGCCAATCTAATGCATTTGACTTATTGTAAGAGTTCGGAATGAATTTGGAGTGTTTAGACAATATTTAAACCCGTTTTATCCCGAAACAGGCTAAAACCAAGAAAACATTGATTCAAAGCAGTAAACAGCTTTGTTACTGTTCCTAGGGTCAGAATGTGTGACAAACCAATGCATTTGACTATTTGTAAGAGTTCGGGATGAATTTGGAGTGTTTAGACAATAGTTAAACCCGTTATATTCCAAAATAGGCTTAAATCGAGAAAACAAGCTAAAACCGAGAGAAAACATTGATTCGAAGCAGTAAACAGCTATGTTACTCTTTCTTAGGTCAAAATATGTAACAATCCAATGCATTTAACTAATGATAAGAGTTTGGGTTGAATTTGGAGTGTTTAGACACCAATTATACCCATTTTGTCGCGAAACAAGCTAAAACCGAGAAAACATTGATTCGAAGCAGTAAATAGCTTTGTTACTATTTTTAGGGTCAAAAATGAGTGACAGTCCAATGTATTTGACTAATAGTAAGAGTTCTGGATGAATTTGGAGTGATTAGACAACACTTAAACCGGTTTTATCCCAAAACAGGCTAAAACCGAGAAAACAGGCTAAAACAGAGAGAAAACATTGATTCGAAGCAGAAAACAGCTATGTTACTCTTGCTAGGGTTAAAATATGTAACAGTCCAATGCATTTGACTAATTATAAGATTTCGGGTTGAATTTGGAGTGTTTAGACACCACTTTTACCCATTTTGTCCCGGAACAGGCTAAAACCGAGAAAACATTGATTCTAAGCAGTAAACAGCTTTGGTACTGTTTCTAGCGTCAGAATTTGTGCCAATCTAATGCATTTCACTTATTGTAAGAGTTCGGAATGAATTTGGAGTGTTTAGACAATACTTAAACCCGTTTTATCCCGAAACAGGCTAAAACCAAGAAAACATTGATTCAAAGCAGTAAACAGCTTTGTTACTGTTTCTAGGGTCAGAATGTGTGACAAACCAATGTATTTGACTAATAGTAAGAGTTCTGGATGAATTTGGAGTGTTTAGACAACACTTAAACCGGTTTTATCCCAAAACAGGCTAAAACCGAGAAAACAGGCTAAAACAGAGAGAAAACATTGATTCGAAGCAGTAAATAGCTTTGTTACTATTTTTAGGGTCAAAAATGTGTGACAGTCCAATGTATTTGACTAATAGTAAGAGTTCTAGATGAATTTGGAGTGTTTAGACAACACTTAAACCGGTTTTATCCCAAAACAGGCTAAAACCGAGAAAACAGGCTAAAACAGAGAGAAAACATTGATTCGAAGCAGAAAACAGCTATGTTACTCTTGCTAGGGTCAAAATATGTAACAGTCCAATGCATTTGACTAATTATAAGATTTCGGGTTGAATTTGGAGTGTTTTATGAAACCGCACACACACCTTGTCCGTACATCCGTCCGTACAACCATCACCATTGGGCCGTCCGTACAGCTAAAGGCCTACCAAGCTCAACCCATGAGGATCACGAGTCCATTCCATGTTCACCAGCCTCCAACGGTCACAAGAGCTTCTCGATCCTTCTCCTCATAGCCGTTAGTGTAGAGTGCGCAAGTGGGAAGGATCACATGTCTTCTTAAGGACATGTCGCTATCTTTATATGTAAATGTGCCTAGGATCATCTTAGTATATTCTTTTGTATATGTCTATAAGTAGATTGTAATTATGTTCTAAATGAGGTAAGAAGAGATAATATCTCTTTCTCCACAATACTCTCTCTATACTCTCTTACTATACTCTCAACGATTCTCACTCTCTTGTTATTCAAATCTTCTCACTAAACTCATAATCGATCCTATTAATTCTTTCATGGTATCAGAGCCTGGTTGCTCGTCATTCTAAAGTTTTTGATCATCACTTACTTCCGCTTCTCCTTCTCTCTCATTTTCTGTTTTGACTTGAAAGTCATTTTCTTTAACCGTTGGATAATAGCTTTACCTAACGGTCTCTTCATCATGGAAAGTGTCAAAACCATGGTTGTTCCGGTGACTCTCAAGGGAGAGAACTATCTGCTGTGGGCGAGGACCACGAAAACTGCCCTTTGTGGCCGAGGCCTTTGGTCTCACGTTGAGAAGAGCGAAGCTCCGAGTGGTGAGGCCACCAAGGACGGCAAGGAACTTGCCGGAGATGAAAAGAACAAATGGTTCCAAGAAGACCAAGGGGTCTTAGCCATCATTCAAAACTCTCTAGATGCCCCCATTCTTGAAGCCTACTCCTACTGCGAGACGGCGAAGGACTTGTGGGACACCCTCAAGAACGTTTTTGGTAATATTACCAATGTCAATCGTATCTTCGAGATTAAAAGGGCCATCAATAACCTCAATCAAGAGGATATGGAGTTTACAAAGCATTTTGGGAAGTTTAGGTCCCTTTGGGCTGAACTAGAAATGCTGCGACCGGCGACAATTGATCCGGCCATACTGAACGAGAGGCGTGAACAAGACAAAGTGTTTGGGCTGCTCTTGACCCTAAACCCCTCCTACAATGATCTCATCAAACACATCTTGCGGTCAGATAAACTCCCAAGCCTTGATGATGTTTGTAACCAAATTCAAAAGGAGCATGGCTCCATGGGATTGTTCGGCAGCAAGGGAGAGCTGGTGACCGCTAACAAAGCTGAGATGGCATCAGCAAACAAAGGCTACTACCGACCGGAGGACAAGAACAACCCGCCGGTTTGTGAGCACTGTAAGAAACTTGGCCACTTCAAGAGCCGCTGCTGGATCCTACATCCGCATCTAGCACCACCACCGGGAACAATCCGAGGTGGACGACCAAACCGCGGAGGACAACCGAGAGCTCACCAAGCAACTGCCGTGGGGGAGCCATTGATCTCTGAGCAGCCTCAACAAGTGACCGGTGGAACTGCTCTTGCTGCAGCATCGTCCGAGCTGGTAAGGCGGTCCGACCTTGATGCGCTCATCAAAGCCCTCAAGGAGGCCACCGGTAAGGCGTTTCTTACTTCAAACAAAACTAAGTCTCTTATTGTTGATTCTGGTGCATCTCATCACATGATTAGTGATTCTAGGTTAATGAGTGATATTAAGCCTGCTAATGGTAATGTTGTGATAGCTAATGGTGAGAAAGTTCCAATTAAAGGCATAGGGAATTTAAAGTTATTTAACAAAGAAACTAAAGCTTTCTATATGCCAAATTTCACATCTAATTTGCTATCAGTTAAGAGGGCCACCACTGATTTAAATTGTTATGCAATATTTGGTCCTAACAAGGTTCATTTTCAGGATATTGAGACAAGTAAAGTTCTTGGTCAAGGAGGTTCCAAGGATGATCTATATGTGCTTGAGGACTTGAATCTATCTTCTTCTACTGCATCTTGTTTTAATTCGGTTATTATTAAACCTAGTGATTCTATTTTACATGCTAGGCTAGGACATCCTCATACTAGAGCTTTATCATTAATGTTTCCTAATATTTCTTTTAAAAATGATGAGTGTGAGGCATGTATTCTTGGTAAACATTGCAAGGCTGTTTTTCCTAAATCTATGACTATTTATGAAAATTGTTTTGATTTAATCCATTCAGATGTTTGGACTTCCCCTTGCTTGTCTAGAGAAAATCAAAAATATTTTGTGACCTTTATTGATGAAAAATCAAAATATACTTGGCTGACCTTGCTTCCCTCTAAAGATAGAGTTCTTGAAGCCTTCACTAATTTTCAAAAATATGTGACTAACCATTATAATGCAAAGATTAAAATTTTGAGATCAGATAATGGAGGAGAGTATACAAGCCATGCCTTCAAACAATACCTAGCAAACCATGGGATTATTCATCAAACAAGCTGTCCATATACACCCCAACAAAATGGTGTTGCTGAAAGGAAGAATAGGCACCTCATGGAAGTGGCAAGATCCATGATGTTTCACACCAATGTTCCAAAGAAGTTTTGGGGAGATGCTGTTCTTGCGGCTTGCTACCTCATTAACCGGACACCAACCAAAGTTCTTCAAGACAGTTCACCGTTTGAGGTAATAAACAAGGTAAAACCCTCATTTGATCATTTAAGAGTATTTGGCTGCGTGTGTTATGTGTTGAAGCCAGGAGAACTACGCGACAAGCTTGATACTAAGAGTGTTAAGAGCATGTTCCTTGGGTACTCGACGACTCAAAAAGGCTACAAGTGCTACGAGCCAAACATGAAGCGCGTTTTTGTCTCTCGTGATGTTAAGTTCGTGGAGTCTAAAGGCTTCTATGAGGAAAAGAACTGGGAGAGCCTTCGAGACTTGTCCACCTCACCATCTGACCGAGCTAACAACCTTCGCATCCTTCTCGAGAGACTCGGTGTTGACAATGCCCCCGCGTCAACACCTGCACCCCCAGTCAATGCACCGGCCACTTCACCGCCGGAGTCTCTAGACAATGATCCCTCGGCTGCACTTGATGAACACTCGGCTGAACTTGATGAACAATCCGATGATGAAAATGGTTTAAATTCAGTTCCGGTGGACAATGCTTCCGGTGATGAGGATTATGTGCCCACCGAGGAAGACAATGACGATGAGGCCACACCACAGGAAGTTATCCCACTTCGCCGCAGTGAACGCCTCAAGTTTCCCCTCTCCAATTGGCGAAACACTCGGGTCTACTACAACAACGTTGCTGTAGCTCATCCGATTCAAGCGGTATGCACCTTGGCTCATTTTCCTCCACACCATCAAGTGTTTCTTGGCAAGATTGATGCTCATTGGATTCCCAAAGACTATGAAGAAGCCAAGAATCATAAGGAATGGTGTGATGCTGTCAATGCCGAGAAGAATGCAATGGAGGCCAATCATACATGGGACGAGGCTGACTTACCCAAACGCAAGAAGGCTGTGACATCCAGGTGGATCTTTACCATTAAATATAAGAGTGATGGGGAGATCGAACGCTACAAAGCCAGACTCGTTGCAAGGGGGTTCACTCAAACGTATGGGGAGGACTACCAAGATACGTTTGCACCGGTGGCCAAACTTCACACGGTTCGAGTTGTTCTCTCTCTTGCAACCAACCTTGACTGGAACTTATGGCAAATGGATGTTAAGAACGCCTTCTTACAAGGAGAGCTCGAGGATGAAGTTTATATGAGGCCACCTCCGGGTTTAGAAGACATCATTGGTCCCGGGAAAGTATTAAAACTGAACAAGGCGATTTATGGACTCAAACAGTCCCCTAGGGCTTGGTATCACAAGTTAAGCACCACACTCCTTGAGAAAGGCTTCCGCAAATCAGAGGCTGACCACACTCTATTCACCTTACCAAGTGAAAAAGGTATTATAGTCATTCTAGTTTATGTTGATGATATCATCATAACTGGAAGTGACAAGGTAGGCATTCAAGAGACTAAGGCTTACCTTAAGTCAGTTTTTGATATCAAAGACCTAGGAGAACTTAAATATTTTCTTGGTATAGAAGTATATAGGACTAATGAAGGATTGTTTTTATCACAAAGAAAATATGCTCTTGATTTATTGAGTGAAGCAGGGAAGCTAGGTTCAAAAGCTGTATCTACACCCCTTGATGAAAACTATAAGGCCGGAGGAAAGGGGGAGTTTGATGCAGCTCCATTTCAAGACGTCAAGCGATACCGGCGGCTAGTAGGTAAGCTTATATACCTTACTATCACTAGACCTGATATTTGCTTTGCTGTTAATCAGGTGAGCCAACACATGCAAAGTCCTACCGTGCATCATTGGGGTATGGTGAACCGCATCCTCAAATATCTCAAGGGCTCGCCGGGGCAAGGCATATGGATGGGTCGAAATGAAAGCACGGAGCTAGTAGGGTATTGTGATGCGGATTACGCCGGAGACCGTGGAGACCGTCGCTCCACTACAGGCTACTGCACGTTCCTAGGAGGCAACTTGATCACATGGAAGAGCAAGAAACAAAAGGTGGTATCCCTATCAAGTGCTGAATCGGAGTATAGAGCCATGAGAAAGTTAACAACCGAGTTGATGTGGCTCAAGGCACTCATCAAGGACCTTGGAATCGAGTCACCTAAGCCTATTACTATGCATTGCGACAATGAGGCAGCTATTCACATCGCAACAAACTCGGTGTTCCATGAGAGAACCAAGCACATTGAAGTCGACTGCCACAAAGTCCGAGAGCAAATTAAACTTGGAGTTGTTCTACCATGTCACACCGAGAGCTCTGAACAATTGGCTGACGTTCTCACCAAGGCGGCCAGTCCACAAGTGTGTGAGTACATTCACCCCAAACTTGGCCTCAAAGATCTTACTCGGCCATGATTGTCTTCACATGATACCCACACTCTTTTTCCCTTAAGTATAGTTTTTCCCAAGTGGTTTTCTATACTAAGGTTTTTAATGAGGTGGGTGTGCATGAGTCCAAGCTTGATCAATGCTCATGATCAAGCTTGAGGGGGAGTATGAAACCGCACACACACCTTGTCCGTACATCCGTCCGTACAACCATCACCATTGGGCCGTCCGTACAGCTAAAGGCCTACCAAGCTCAACCCATGAGGATCACGAGTCCATTCCATGTTCACCAGCCTCCAACGGTCACAAGAGCTTCTCGATCCTTCTCCTCATAGCCGTTAGTGTAGAGTGCGCAAGTGGGAAGGATCACATGTCTTCTTAAGGACATGTCGCTATCTTTATATGTAAATGTGCCTAGGATCATCTTAGTATATTCTTTTGTATATGTCTATAAGTAGATTGTAATTATGTTCTAAATGAGGTAAGAAGAGATAATATCTCTTTCTCCACAATACTCTCTCTATACTCTCTTACTATACTCTCAACGATTCTCACTCTCTTGTTATTCAAATCTTCTCACTAAACTCATAATCGATCCTATTAATTCTTTCATGTTTAGACACCACTTTTACCCATTTTGTCCCGGAACAGGCTAAAACCGAGAAAACATTGATTCTAAGCAGTAAACAGCTTTGGTACTGTTTCTAGCGTCAGAATTTGTGCCAATCTAATGCATTTCACTTATTGTAAGAGTTCGGAATGAATTTGGAGTGTTTAGACAATACTTAAACCCGTTTTATCCCGAAACAGGCTAAAACCAAGAAAACATTGATTCAAAGCAGTAAACAGCTTTGTTACTGTTTCTAGGGTCAGAATGTGTGACAAAACAATGCATTTGACTATTTGTAAGAGTTCGGGATGAATTTGGAGTGTTTAGACAATAGTTAAACCCGTTATATTCCAAAATAGGCTTAAACCGAGAAAACAAGCTAAAACCGAGAAAACATTGATTATAAGCAGTAAACAGCTTTATTACTGTTTTTAGGGTCAGAATGTGTGCCAATCTAATGCATTTGACTTATTGTAAGAGTTCGGAATGAATTTGGAGTGTTTAGACAATATTTAAACACGTTTTATCCCGAAACAGGCTAAAACCAAGAAAACATTGATTCAAAGCAGTAAACAGCTTTGTTACTGTTTCTAGGGTCAGAATGTGTGACAAACCAATGTATTTGACTAATAGTAAGAGTTCTGGATGAATTTGGAGTGTTTAGACAACACTTAAACCGGTTTTATCCCAAAACAGGCTAAAACCGAGAAAACAGGCTAAAACCGAGAAAACAGGCTAAAACAGAGAGAAAACATTGATTCGAAGCAGTAAATAGCTTTGTTACTATTTTTAGGGTCAAAAATGTGTGACAGTCCAATGTATTTGACTAATAGTAAGAGTTCTAGATGAATTTGGAGTGTTTAGACAACACTTAAACCGGTTTTATCCCAAAACAGGCTAAAACCGAGAAAACAGGCTAAAACAGAGAGAAAACATTGATTCGAAGCAGAAAACAGCTATGTTACTCTTGCTAGGGTCAAAATATGTAACAGTCCAATGCATTTGACTAATTATAAGATTTCGGGTTGAATTTGGAGTGTTTAGACACCACTTTTACCCATTTTGTCCCGGAACAGGCTAAAACCGAGAAAACATTGATTCTAAGCAGTAAACAGCTTTGGTACTGTTTCTAGCGTCAGAATTTGTGCCAATCTAATGCATTTGACTTATTGTAAGAGTTCGGAATAAATTTGGAGTGTTTAGACAATATTTAAACCCGTTTTATCCCGAAACAGGCTAAAACCAAGAAAACATTGATTCAAAGCAGTAAACAGCTTTGTTACTGTTTCTAGGGTCAGAATGTGTGACAAACCAATGCATTTGACTATTTGTAAGAGTTCGGGATGAATTTGGAGTGTTTAGACAATAGTTAAACCCGTTATATTCCAAAATAGGCTTAAACCGAGAAAACAAGCTAAAACCGAGAGAAAACATTGATTCGAAGCAGTAAACAACTATGTTACTCTTTCTTGGGTCAAAATATGTAACAATCCAATGCATTTAACTAATGATAAGAGTTTGGGTTGAATTTGGAGTGTTTAGACACCAATTTTACCCATTTTGTCGCGAAACAGGCTAAAACCGAGAAAACATTGATTCGAAGCAGTAAATATCTTTGTTACTATTTCTAGGGTCAAAAATGTGTGACAGTCCAATGTATTTGACTAATAGTAAGAGTTCTGGATGAATTTCGAGTGTTTAGACAACACTTAAACCGGTTTTATCCCAAAACAGACTAAAACCGAGAAAACAGGCTAAAACAGAGAGAAAACATTGATTCGAAGCAGAAAACAGCTATGTTACTCTTTCTAGGGTCAAAATATGTAACAATCCAATGCATTTGACTAATTATAAGATTTCGGGTTGAATTTGGAGCGTTTAGGCACCACTTTTACCCATTTTGTCCCGGAACAGGCTAAAACCGAGAAAACATTGATTCTAAGCAGTAAACAGCTTTGGTACTGTTTCTAGCGTCAGAATTTGTGCCAATCTAATGCATTTGTCTTATTGTAAGAGTTCGGAATGAATTTGGAGTGTTTAGACAATATTTAAACCCGTTTTATCCCGAAACAGGCTAAAACCAAGAAAACATTGATTCAAAGCAGTAAACAGCTTTGTTACTGTTTCTAGGGTCAGAATGTGTGACAAACCAATGCATTTGACTATTTGTAAGAGTTCGGAATGAATTTGGAGTGTTTAGACAATAGTTAAACCCGTTATATCCCAAAATAGGCATAAACCGAGAAAACAAGCTAAAACCGAGAGAAAACATTGATTCGAAGCAGTAAACAGCTATGTTACTCTTTCTTGGGTCAAAATATGTAACAATCCAATGCATTTGACTAATTATAAGAGTTTGGGTTGAATTTGGAGTGTTTAGACACCAATTATCCCCATTTTGTCCCGAAATAGGCTAAAACCGAGAAAACATTGATTCGAAGCGGTAAATATCTTTGTTACTATTTCTAGGGTCAGAATGTGTGATAGTCCAATGCATTCGACTAATAGTAAGAGTTCTGGATGAATTTGGAGTGTTTAGACAACAATTAAACCGGTTTTATCCCAAAACAGGCTAAAACCGGGAAAATAGGCTAAAACAGAGAGAAAACATTGATTCGAAGCAGAAAACAGCTATGTTACTCTTTCTAGGGTCAAAATATGTAACAATCCAATGCATTTGACTAATTATAAGATTTCGGGTTGAATTTGGAGCGTTTAGACACCACTTTTACCCATTTTGTCCCGGAACAGGCTAAAACCGAGAAAACATTGATTCTAAGCAGTAAACAGCTTTGTTACTGTTTATAAGGTCAGAATGTGTGCCAATCCAATGCATTTGACTTACTGTAAGAGATCGGAATGAATTTGGAGTGTTTAGACAATATTTAAACACGTTTTATCCCGAAACAGGCTAAAACCAAGAAAACATTGATTCAAAGCAGTAAACAGCTTTCTTACTGTTTCTAGGGTCAGAATGTGTGACAAACCAATGTATTTGACTAATAGTAAGAGTTCTGGATGAATTTGGAGTGTTTAGACAACACTTAAACCGGTTTTATCCCAAAACAGGCTAAAACCGAGAAAACAGGCTAAAACAGAGAGAAAACATTGATTCGAAGCAGTAAATAGCTTTGTTACTATTTTTAGGGTCAAAAATGTGTGACAGTCCAATGTATTTGACTAATAGTAAGAGTTCTAGATGAATTTGGAGTGTTTAGACAACACTTAAACCGGTTTTATCCCAAAACAGGCTAAAACCGAGAAAACAGGCTAAAACAGAGAGAAAACATTGATTCGAAGCAGAAAACAGCTATGTTACTCTTGCTAGGGTCAAAATATGTAACAGTCCAATGCATTTGACTAATTATAAGATTTCGGGTTGAATTTGGAGTGTTTAGACACCACTTTTACCCATTTTGTCCCAGAACAGGCTAAAACCGAGAAAACATTGATTCTAAGCAGTAAACAGCTTTGGTACTGTTTCTAGCGTCAGAATTTGTGCCAATCTAATGCATTTGACTTATTGTAAGAGTTCGGAATGAATTTGGAGTGTTTAGACAATACTTAAACCCGTTTTATCCCGAAACAGGCTAAAACCAAGAAAACATTGATTCAAAGCAGTAAACAGCTTTGTTACTGTTTCTAGGGTCAGAATGTGTGACAAACCAATGCATTTGACTATTTGTAAGAGTTCGGGATGAATTTGGAGTGTTTAGACAATAGTTAAACCCGTTATATTCCAAAATAGGCTTAAACCGAGAAAACAAGCTAAAACCGAGAAAACATTGATTCTAAGCAGTAAACAGCTTTATTACTGTTTTTAGGGTCAGAATGTGTGCCAATCTAATGCATTTGACTTATTGTAAGAGTTCGGAATGAATTTGGAGTGTTTAGACAATATTTAAACACGTTTTATCCCGAAACAGGCTAAAACCAAGAAAACATTGATTCAAAGCAGTAAACAGCTTTGTTACTGTTTCTAGGGTCAGAATGTGTGACAAACCAATGTATTTGACTAATAGTAAGAGTTCTGGATGAATTTGGAGTGTTTAGACAACACTTAAACCGGTTTTATCCCAAAACAGGCTAAAACCGAGAAAACAGGCTAAAACAGAGAGAAAACATTGATTCGAAGCAGTAAATAGCTTTGTTACTATTTTTAGGGTCAAAAATGTGTGACAGTCCAATGTATTTGACTAATAGTAAGAGTTCTAGATGAATTTGGAGTGTTTAGACAACACTTAAACCGGTTTTATCCCAAAACAGGCTAAAACCGAGAAAACAGGCTAAAACAGAGAGAAAACATTGATTCGAAGCAGAAAACAGCTATGTTACTCTTGCTAGGGTCAAAATATGTAACAGTCCAATGCATTTGACTAATTATAAGATTTCGGGTTGAATTTGGAGTGTTTAGACAATAGTTAAACCCGTTATATTCCAAAATAGGCATAAACCGAGAAAACAAGCTAAAACCGAGAGAAAACATTGATTCGAAGCAGTAAACAGCTATGTTACTCTTTCTTGGGTCAAAATATGTAACAATCCAATGCATTTGACTAATTATAAGAGTTTGGGTTGAATTTGGAGTGTTTAGACACCAATTATCCCCATTTTGTCCCGAAATAGGCTAAAACCGAGAAAACATTGATTCGAAGCGGTAAATATCTTTGTTACTATTTCTAGGGTCAGAATGTGTGATAGTCCAATGCATTCGACTAATATTAAGAGTTCTGGATGAATTTGGAGTGTTTAGACAACAATTAAACCGGTTTTATCCCAAAACAGGCTAAAACCGGGAAAATAGGCTAAAACAGAGAGAAAACATTGATTCGAAGCAGAAAACAGCTATGTTACTCTTTCTAGGGTCAAAATATGTAACAATCCAATGCATTTGACTAATTATAAGATTTCGGGTTGAATTTGGAGCGTTTAGACACCACTTTTACCCATTTTGTCCCGGAACAGGTTAAAACCGAGAAAACATTGATTCTAAGCAGTAAACAGCTTTGTTACTGTTTATAAGGTCAGAATGTGTGCCAATCCAATGCATTTGACTTACTGTAAGAGATCGGAATGAATTTGGAGTGTTTAGACAATATTTAAACACGTTTTATCCCGAAACAGGCTAAAACCAAGAAAACATTGATTCAAAGCAGTAAACAGCTTTCTTACTGTTTCTAGGGTCAGAATGTGTGACAAACCAATGTATTTGACTAATAGTAAGAGTTCTGGATGAATTTGGAGTGTTTAGACACCACTTAAACCGGTTTTATCCCAAAACAGGCTAAAACCGAGAAAACAGGCTAAAACAGAGAGAAAACATTGATTCGAAGCAGTAAATAGCTTTGTTACTATTTTTAGGGTCAAAAATGTGTGACAGTCCAATGTATTTGACTAATAGTAAGAGTTCTAGATGAATTTGGAGTGTTTAGACAACACTTAAACCGGTTTTATCCCAAAACAGGCTAAAACCGAGAAAACAGGCTAAAACAGAGAGAAAACATTGATTCGAAGCAGAAAACAGCTATGTTACTCTTGCTAGGGTCAAAATATGTAACAGTCCAATGCATTTGACTAATTATAAGATTTCGGGTTGAATTTGGAGTGTTTAGACACCACTTTTACCCATTTTGTCCCAGAACAGGCTAAAACCGAGAAAACATTGATTCTAAGCAGTAAACAGCTTTGGTACTGTTTCTAGCGTCAGAATTTGTGCCAATCTAATGCATTTGACTTATTGTAAGAGTTCGGAATGAATTTGGAGTGTTTAGACAATACTTAAACCCGTTTTATCCCGAAACAGGCTAAAACCAAGAAAACATTGATTCAAAGCAGTAAACAGCTTTGTTACTGTTTCTAGGGTCAGAATGTGTGACAAACCAATGCATTTGACTATTTGTAAGAGTTCGGGATGAATTTGGAGTGTTTAGACAATAGTTAAACCCGTTATATTCCAAAATAGGCTTAAACCGAGAAAACAAGCTAAAACCGAGAAAACATTGATTCTAAGCAGTAAACAGCTTTATTACTGTTTTTAGGGTCAGAATGTGTGCCAATCTAATGCATTTGACTTATTGTAAGAGTTAGGAATGAATTTGGAGTGTTTAGACAATATTTAAACACGTTTTATCCCGAAACAGGCTAAAACCAAGAAAACATTGATTCAAAGCAGTAAACAGCTTTGTTACTGTTTCTAGGGTCAGAATGTGTGACAAACCAATGTATTTGACTAATAGTAAGAGTTCTGGATGAATTTGGAGTGTTTAGACAACACTTAAACCGGTTTTATCCCAAAACAGGCTAAAACCGAGAAAACAGGCTAAAACAGAGAGAAAACATTGATTCGAAGCAGTAAATAGCTTTGTTACTATTTTTAGGGTCAAAAATGTGTGACAGTCCAATGTATTTGACTAATAGTAAGAGTTCTAGATGAATTTGGAGTGTTTAGACAACACTTAAACCGGTTTTATCCCAAAACAGGCTAAAACCGAGAAAACAGGCTAAAACAGAGAGAAAACATTGATTCGAAGCAGAAAACAGCTATGTTACTCTTGCTAGGGTCAAAATATGTAACAGTCCAATGCATTTGACTAATTATAAGATTTCGGGTTGAATTTGGAGTGTTTAGACACCACTTTTACCCATTTTGTCCCGGAACAGGCTAAAACCGAGAAAACATTGATTCTAAGCAGTAAACAGCTTTGGTACTGTTTCTAGCGTCAGAATTTGTGCCAATCTAATGCATTTGACTTATTGTAAGAGTTCGGAATGAATTTGGAGTGTTTAGACAATATTTAAACCCGTTTTATCCCGAAACAGGCTAAAACCAAGAAAACATTGATTCAAAGCAGTAAACAGCTTTGTTACTGTTTCTAGGGTCAAAATGTGTGACAAACCAATGCATTTGACTATTTGTAAGAGTTCGGGATGAATTTGGAGTGTTTAGACAATAGTTAAACCCGTTATATTCCAAAATAGGCTTAAACCGAGAAAACAAGCTAAAACCGAGAGAAAACATTGATTCGAAGCAGTAAACAACTATGTTACTCTTTCTTGGGTCAAAATATGTAACAATCCAATGCATTTAACTAATGATAAGAGTTTGGGTTGAATTTGGAGTGTTTAGACACCAATTTTACCCATTTTGTCGCGAAACAGGCTAAAACCGAGAAAACATTGATTCGAAGCAGTAAATATCTTTGTTACTATTTCTAGGGTCAAAAATGTGTGACAGTCCAATGTATTTGACTAATAGTAAGAGTTCTGGATGAATTTCGAGTGTTTAGACAACACTTAAACCGGTTTTATCCCAAAACAGGCTAAAACCGAGAAAACAGGCTAAAACAGAGAGAAAACATTGATTCGAAGCAGAAAACAGCTATGTTACTCTTTCTAGGGTCAAAATATGTAACAATCCAATGCATTTGACTAGTTATAAGATTTCGGGTTGAATTTGGAGCGTTTAGGCACCACTTTTACCCATTTTGTCCCGGAACAGGCTAAAACCGAGAAAACATTGATTCTAAGCAGTAAACAGCTTTGGTACTGTTTCTAGCGTCAGAATTTGTGCCAATCTAATGCATTTGACTTATTGTAAGAGTTCGGAATGAATTTGGAGTGTTTAGACAATATTTAAACCCGTTTTATCCCGAAACAGGCTAAAACCAAGAAAACATTGATTCAAAGCAGTAAACAGCTTTGTTACTGTTTCTAGGGTCAGAATGTGTGACAAACCAATGCATTTGACTAATTATAAGAGTTCAGGATGAATTTGGAGTGTTTAGACAACAGTTAAACCCGTTATATCCCAAAATATGCATAAACCGAGAAAACAAGCTAAAACCGAGAAAAAACATTGATTCGAAGCAGTAAACAGCTATGTTACTCTTTCTTGGGTCAAAGTATGTAACAATCCAATGCATTTAACTAATGATAAGAGTTTGGGTTGAATTTGGAGTGTTTAGACACCAATTATACCCATTTTGTCGCGAAACAAGCTAAAACCGAGAAAACATTGATTTGAAGCAGTAAATAGCTTTGTTACTATTTTTAGGGTCAAAAATGTGTGACAGTGCAATGTATTTGATTAATAGTAAGAGTTCTGGACGAATTTGGAGTGTTTAGACAACACTTAAACCGGTTTTATCCCAAAACAGGCTAAAACCGAGAAAACAGGCTAAAACAGAGAGAAAACATTGATTCCAAGCAGAAAACAGCTATGTTACTCTTGCTAGGGTCAAAATATGTAACAGTCCAATGCATTTGACTAATTATAAGATTTCGGGTTGAATTTGGAGTGTTTAGACACCACTTTTACCCATTTTGTCCCAGAACAGGCTAAAACCGAGAAAACATTGATTCTAAGCAGTAAACAGCTTTGGTACTGTTTCTAGCGTCAGAATTTGTGCCAATCTAATGCATTTGACTTATTGTAAGAGTTCGGAATGAATTTGGAGTGTTTAGACAATATTTAAACCCGTTTTATCCCGAAACAGGCTAAAACCAAGAAAACATTGATTCAAAGCAGTAAACAGCTTTGTTACTGTTTCTAGGGTCAAAATGTGTGACAAACCAATGCATTTGACTATTTGTAAGAGTTCGGGATGAATTTGGAGTGTTTAGACAATAGTTAAACCCGTTATATTCCAAAATAGGCTTAAACCGAGAAAACAAGCTAAAACCGAGAGAAAACATTGATTCGAAGCAGTAAACAACTATGTTACTCTTTCTTGGGTCAAAATATGTAACAATCCAATGCATTTAACTAATGATAAGAGTTTGGGTTGAATTTGGAGTGTTTAGACACCAATTATACCCATTTTGTCGCGAAACAAGCTAAAACCGAGAAAACATTGATTCGAAGCAGTAAATAGCTTTGTTACTATTTTTAGGGTCAAAAATGTGTGACAGTGCAATGTATTTGATTAATAGTAAGAGTTCTGGACGAATTTGGAGTGTTTAGACAACACTTAAACCGGTTTTATCCCAAAACAGGCTAAAACCGAGAAAACAGGCTAAAACAGAGAGAAAACATTGATTCCAAGCAGAAAACAGCTATGTTACTCTTGCTAGGGTCAAAATATGTAACAGTCCAATGCATTTGACTAATTATAAGATTTCGGGTTGAATTTGGAGTGTTTAGACACCACTTTTACCCATTTTGTCCCAGAACAGGCTAAAACCGAGAAAACATTGATTCTAAGCAGTAAACAGCTTTGGTACTGTTTCTAGCGTCAGAATTTGTGCCAATCTAATGCATTTGACTTATTGTAAGAGTTCGGAATGAATTTGGAGTGTTTAGACAATATTTAATATGAGTTTGGCACACCACCTTGGCCACCACCGTCCGTACAACCGTACGGACGTCCGTACGATCGACAACCTATGGGCTGACCAAGCCATCTCGTATCTCATAAGCCCAATCCACTAAGGAGAGATTCCAACGATCTCCCTTCATCGAGATCCTTCTATTATAGCCGTTAGGCAACTTGCAAGTGGGAAGTCAAAGGTTTAGTCACATGTAGGAATAAGGAGATGTCGCTATCTCCCATTAATGTGCACATAGAACCCTAGGAAAGAATATCCTCTTTGTATAGCTCTATATATGGTTTGTAAGTATGTTCTAATTTAAGAAAGAAAAGAGTTTATTCTCTTTCTCCAACACTCTCTCTCTCAATCGTTCACTCTCCTCACTCTTTACACGATTTCACTCTCTTCCATAATCTCTTGATTACTCTACTCTCAAACTTACATGGTATCAGAGCAGATTTGATTCTGTTCTTGCCTCAAATCTCCATCACTCCCTTCCGCATTCTCTTTCTTGTTCTTGAAATTTCTTGTTCTTGAATCTTCTTTCTTTAACCGTTGGACAATAGCTTTAACCAACGGTCTCTTCACCTTTTTTTTTCATGGAAACTACCAAAACTCTCATTGTTCCAGTTACTCTCAAGGGAGAGAATTACTTACTGTGGGCTAGAACCACAAAGACAGCCCTATGCGGCCGAGGACTTTGGTCCCATGTTGAGACGAGCGAAGCTCCTAGTGGCGAGACCACCAAAGACGGCAAGGATCTTGTCGATGAGAAGAACAAGTGGTTTCAAGAAGATCAGGGAGTCCTAGCTATCATTCAAAACTCCCTAGATGCACCTATACTTGAAGCTTACTCTTATTGCGAGACAGCAAAAGACTTGTGGGACACTCTCAAGAATGTTTTTGGGAATGTTACAAATGTAAACCGAATTTTTGAGATTAAGAGGGCCATCAACAACCTCAACCAAGAAGACATGGAGTTCACCAAGCACTTTGGGAAGTTTAGGTCCCTTTGGGCTGAACTAGAGATGCTCCGGCCGGCGACTATAGATCCGGCCATTCTGAATGAGAGGCGTGAACAAGATAAGGTGTTCGGCCTTCTCTTGACCTTGAACCCCTCCTACAATGACCTTATCAAGCATATTCTACGGTCGGACAAGCTCCCTAGCCTTGATGATGTCTGCAACCAAATTCAAAAGGAGCATGGCTCCATGGGATTGTTTGGCGGCAAGGGAGAACTTGTGACCGCTAACAAAGCTGAGACGGCATCAGCAAACAAGGGCTACTACAAGCCGGAGGACAAGAACAACCCGCCATTTTGTGAGCATTGTAAGAAGCTTGGTCACTTCAAGAGCCGCTGCTGGATTCTACACCCTCATCTAGCACCACCGCCGGGTACCATCCGAGGTGGACGACCAAACCGCGGAGGACCACCGAGAGCTCATCAAGCAGTAGCCATGGGGGAGTCATCAATCTCTGAGCAACCTCAACAAGTGACCAGTGGAACTGCTCTTGCTGCAGCATCGTCCGAGCTGGTAAGGCGGTCCGACCTTGATGCGCTCATCAAAGCCATCAAAGAGGCCACCGGTAAGGCGTTTCTTGCCTCAAACAAAATTAAACCCCTCATAGTTGATTCTGGTGCATCCCATCACATGATTAGTGATTCTAGGCTAATTAGTGATATTAAACCTGCTAATGGTAATGTGATAATAGCAAATGGTGAGAAAGTACCAGTTAAAGGCATTGGAAACTTGAAACTATTTGATAAGGAGACTAAGGCATTTTATATGCCAAACTTTACTTCTAACTTGCTATCAGTTAAGAGAGCCACTACTGATTTAAATTGTTATGCTATATTTGGTCCTAACAATGTTCATTTTCAGGATATTGAGACAAGTAAGGTTCTTGGTCAAGGAGGATCCAAGGATGACCTCTATGTGCTTGAGGACTTGAACTTATCTTCTAATGTATCTTGTTTTAATTCGGTTATTATGAAACCTAGTGATTCTATTTTACATGCTAGGCTAGGACACCCTCACACAAGAGCTTTATCTTTAATATTTCCTAATGTTTCTTTTCAAAATGATGAGTGTGAGGCTTGTATTCTTGGTAAACATTGCAAGGCTGTTTTTCCTAAATCTATTACTATTTATGAAAAATGTTTTGATTTAATTCATTCTGATGTTTGGACATCTCCTTGCTTATCTAGAGATAATCAAAAATATTTTGTGACTTTTATTGATGAAAAATCAAAATATACTTGGATAACTTTGCTTCCCTCTAAGGATAGAGTTCTTGAGGCCTTTACTAATTTTCAAAATTATGTCACTAACCACTTTCATGCCAAGATTAAAATTTTGAGATCAGATAATGGTGGAGAGTACACAAGCCATGCCTTTAAGCAATATCTAGCCAAACATGGAATTCTTCACCAAACTAGTTGTCCTTACACACCACAACAAAATGGAGTGGCTGAGAGGAAGAATAGGCATCTGATGGAGGTGGCAAGGTCTATGATGTTTCACACAAGGGTTCCAAAGAGGTTTTGGGGAGATGCTGTGCTAGCCGCTTGTTATCTTATTAACCGCACACCAACAAAAATTCTAAAGGATGTGTCTCCATTTGAGGTATTAACTAATGACAAACCTACATTTGATCACTTACGAGTGTTTGGTTGTGTGTGCTATGTTTTGCGACCAGGTGAGCTAAGAGACAAGCTTGATGCAAAGAGTACAAAGGCTATGTTTCTTGGCTATTCTACTACACAAAAGGGGTATAAGTGCTATGAACCTACAACAAGGAGAATTCTAGTATCTCGTGATGTCAAGTTCATGGAGACACACGGCTTTTATGACGAGAAGAATTGGGATGAGCTCCGTAATCTCTCCGACTCTCCATCTGATCGGACGCGCAACCTCCGAGTAATTCTTGAGCGGCTAGGTCTTGAAAATGATAGGATCTCTACCGAGTCAGCCAGACCAACATCACCAGAACAATCTGAGCCATTCACTGAGCCTGATCCTGATATACATGCCGATGACCATACTGAGCAGCATGAGGAGTCACCCGCGGACATCAAGGCCGAAACAACCGAGGAGTCGGCCGAACAGCTTGAGGAAATCATAACTCCGGGACGGGCCAACTCCGAAGCTGGGGCTGTAGTTCCTCTTAGGCGCAGCCAACGTATCAAGTATCCTCCTAGTCATTGGAAGAACACCCGTGTGTACTACAACAACATGGCCGTTGCTCATCCGATTCAGGCCGTGTGCACCTTAGCTCATTTTCCGATAGAGCATCAAGTGTTTCTTGGCCATATTGATGAGCATTGGATCCCCAAGGCCTATGATGAGGCTAAGCAGCACAAGGTATGGAGAGATGCGGTGGACGCCGAGAATACGGCCATGGTGCAAAATCACACATGGGACGAGGCTGACTTACCCAAGGGCAAGAAGGCTGTCACATCTCGGTATATCTTCACAATCAAATATAAGAGCAATGGGGAGATAGAACGGTATAAGGCACGCCTTGTAGCCCGGGGATTCACGCAAACGTATGGGGAGGACTATCTTGATACGTTTGCTCCGGTGGCCAAACTTCACACTGTTCGAGTGGTTCTCTCTCTTGCCACAAATCTTGATTGGGAGCTATGGCAAATGGATGTGAAGAACGCCTTCCTACAAGGCGAGCTCGAAGATGAAGTGTATATGCGGCCACCACCGGGCCTAGAAGACACCATTGGTCCGGGGAAGGTTCTCAAGCTCAACAAAGCCATCTATGGACTAAAGCAGTCGCCAAGGGCGTGGTACCACAAGCTGAGCACAATCCTCCTTGACAAAGGCTTTCGCAAATCCGAGGCTGATCACACACTATTTACCTCACCAAGCACCAAAGGTATAGTAGTCATCCTAGTGTATGTTGATGATATCATCATCACTGGGAGTGACTCGGTAGGTATTCAAAACACTAAAACCTTCTTGAAATCAGTCTTTGATATTAAGGACCTTGGAGAGTTGAAATATTTTCTTGGGATAGAAATATGTAGATCAAAGGAAGGTTTATTTCTATCACAAAGAAAATATGCTCTTGACTTGTTAAATGAGACAGGAAAATTAGGTTCAAAGGCAGTGGCATCACCTCTTGAAGAGAACTACAAGGCCGGAGGACAGGGGGAGCTTGAGCAGGCACCATACAAGGACGTTGGTCGCTACCGGCGCCTAGTAGGTAAGTTAATCTATTTAACTATAACACGGCCTGATATTTGCTTTGCTGTGAACCAGGTGAGCCAGCACATGAACAATCCAACTGTCCATCATTGGAACATGGTCGACCGAATCCTTAAATACATCAAGGGCTCACCGGGACAAGGCATTTGGATGGGCCGCAACAAGAACACCGAGTTGGTAGGATATTGCGACGCTGACTATGCTGGAGACCGTGGAGACCGTCGCTCCACAACTGGCTATTGCACATTCCTTGGAGGCAACCTGATCACATGGAAGAGCAAGAAACAAAAGGTCGTATCGCTTTCAAGTGCCGAATCCGAGTATAGGGCCATGCGCAAACTCACAACTGAACTAATGTGGCTCAAAGCACTCCTCAAGGATTTAGGAGTGGAAATCACAAGTCCTATCACCATGCATTGTGACAATGAAGCTGCCATTCACATAGCAACCAATTCAGTGTTTCATGAGAGGACCAAACATATTGAGGTGGACTGTCATAAGGTGCGAGAGCAAATCAAGCTTGGAGTTGTCCTACCATGTCACACCGAGAGCAAGGAACAACTCGCTGACATCCTCACCAAAGCTGCAAGTCCCCAAGTGTGCGAATATATTCACTCGAAGCTCGGCCTTATAGACCTCACTCGGCCATGAGTCTTTCACAAGGCACCTACACTCTTTTTCCCTTATGTATAGTTTTTCCCATGAGGTTTTCTACACTAAGGTTTTTTTAATGAGGTGGGTGCCTGGACTGTCAAGCTTGCCTGATCATCTAAGTCAAGCTTGAGGGGGAGTATGAGTTTGGCACACCACCTTGGCCACCACCGTCCGTACAACCGTACGGACGTCCGTACGATCGACAACCTATGGGCTGACCAAGCCATCTCGTATCTCATAAGCCCAATCCACTAAGGAGAGATTCCAACGATCTCCCTTCATCGAGATCCTTCTATTATAGCCGTTAGGCAACTTGCAAGTGGGAAGTCAAAGGTTTAGTCACATGTAGGAATAAGGAGATGTCGCTATCTCCCATTAATGTGCACATAGAACCCTAGGAAAGAATATCCTCTTTGTATAGCTCTATATATGGTTTGTAAGTATGTTCTAATTTAAGAAAGAAAAGAGTTTATTCTCTTTCTCCAACACTCTCTCTCTCAATCGTTCACTCTCCTCACTCTTTACACGATTTCACTCTCTTCCATAATCTCTTGATTACTCTACTCTCAAACTTACATTTAAACCCGTTTTATCCCGAAACAGGCTAAAACCAAGAAAACATTGATTCAAAGCAGTAAACAGCTTTGTTACTGTTTCTAGGGTCAAAATGTGTGACAAACCAATGCATTTGACTATTTGTAAGAGTTCGGGATGAATTTGGAGTGTTTAGACAATAGTTAAACCCGTTATATTCCAAAATAGGCTTAAACCGAGAAAACAAGCTAAAACCGAGAGAAAACATTGATTCGAAGCAGTAAACAACTATGTTACTCTTTCTTGGGTCAAAATATGTAACAATCCAATGCATTTAACTAATGATAAGAGTTTGGGTTGAATTTGGAGTGTTTAGACACCAATTTTACCCATTTTGTCGCGAAACAGGCTAAAACCGAGAAAACATTGATTCGAAGCAGTAAATATCTTTGTTACTATTTCTAGGGTCAAAAATGTGTGACAGTCCAATGTATTTGACTAATAGTAAGAGTTCTGGATGAATTTCGAGTGTTTAGACAACACTTAAACCGGTTTTATCCCAAAACAGGCTAAAACCGAGAAAACAGGCTAAAACAGAGAGAAAACATTGATTCGAAGCAGAAAACAGCTATGTTACTCTTTCTAGGGTCAAAATATGTAACAATCCAATGCATTTGACTAGTTATAAGATTTCGGGTTGAATTTGGAGCGTTTAGGCACCACTTTTACCCATTTTGTCCCGGAACAGGCTAAAACCGAGAAAACATTGATTCTAAGCAGTAAACAGCTTTGGTACTGTTTCTAGCGTCAGAATTTGTGCCAATCTAATGCATTTGACTTATTGTAAGAGTTCGGAATGAATTTGGAGTGTTTAGACAATATTTAAACCCGTTTTATCCCGAAACAGGCTAAAACCAAGAAAACATTGATTCAAAGCAGTAAACAGCTTTGTTACTGTTTCTAGGGTCAGAATGTGTGACAAACCAATGCATTTGACTAATTATAAGAGTTCAGGATGAATTTGGAGTGTTTAGACAACAGTTAAACCCGTTATATCCCAAAATATGCATAAACCGAGAAAACAAGCTAAAACCGAGAAAAAACATTGATTCGAAGCAGTAAACAGCTATGTTACTCTTTCTTGGGTCAAAGTATGTAACAATCCAATGCATTTAACTAATGATAAGAGTTTGGGTTGAATTTGGAGTGTTTAGACACCAATTATACCCATTTTGTCGCGAAACAAGCTAAAACCGAGAAAACATTGATTCGAAGCAGTAAATAGCTTTGTTACTATTTTTAGGGTCAAAAATGTGTGACAGTGCAATGTATTTGATTAATAGTAAGAGTTCTGGACGAATTTGGAGTGTTTAGACAACACTTAAACCGGTTTTATCCCAAAACAGGCTAAAACCGAGAAAACAGGCTAAAACAGAGAGAAAACATTGATTCCAAGCAGAAAACAGCTATGTTACTCTTGCTAGGGTCAAAATATGTAACAGTCCAATGCATTTGACTAATTATAAGATTTCGGGTTGAATTTGGAGTGTTTAGACACCACTTTTACCCATTTTGTCCCGGAACAGGCTAAAACCGAGAAAACATTGATTCTAAGCAGTAAACAGCTTTGGTACTGTTTCTAGCGTCGGAATTTGTGCCAATCTAATGCATTTGACTTATTGTAAGAGTTCGGAATGAATTTGGAGTGTTTAGACAATACTTAAACCCGTTTTATCCCGAAACAGGCTAAAACCAAGAAAACATTGATTCAAAGCAGTAAACAGCTTTGTTACTGTTTCTAGGGTCAGAATGTGTGACAAACCAATGCATTTGACTATTTGTAAGAGTTCGGGATGAATTTGGAGTGTTTAGACAATAGTTAAACCCGTTATATTCCAAAATAGGCTTAAACCGAGAAAACAAGCTAAAACCGAGAAAACATTGATTCTAAGCAGTAAACAGCTTTATTACTGTTTTTAGGGTCAGAATGTGTGCCAATCTAATGCATTTGACTTATTGTAAGAGTTCGGAATGAATTTGGAGTGTTTAGACAATATTTAAACACGTTTTATCCCGAAACAGGCTAAAACCAAGAAAACATTGATTCAAAGCAGTAAACAGCTTTGTTACTGTTTCTAGGGTCAGAATGTGTGACAAACCAATGTATTTGACTAATAGTAAGAGTTCTGGATGAATTTGGAGTGTTTAGACAACACTTAAACCGGTTTTATCCCAAAACAGGCTAAAACCGAGAAAACAGGCTAAAACAGAGAGAAAACATTGATTCGAAGCAGTAAATAGCTTTGTTACTATTTTTAGGGTCAAAAATGTGTGACAGTCCAATGTATTTGACTAATAGTAAGAGTTCTAGATGAATTTGGAGTGTTTAGACAACACTTAAACCGGTTTTATCCCAAAACAGGCTAAAACCGAGAAAACAGGCTAAAACAGAGAGAAAACATTGATTCCAAGCAGAAAACAGCTATGTTACTCTTGCTAGGGTCAAAATATGTAACAGTCCAATGCATTTGACTAATTATAAGATTTCGGGTTGAATTTGGAGTGTTTAGACACCACTTTTACCCATTTTGTCCCGGAACAGGCTAAAACCGAGAAAACATTGATTCTAAGCAGTAAACAGCTTTGGTACTGTTTCTAGCGTCAGAATTTGTGCCAATCTAATGCATTTGACTTATTGTAAGAGTTCGGAATGAATTTGGAGTGTTTAGACAATATTTAAACCCGTTTTATCCCGAAACAGGCTAAAACCAAGAAAACATTGATTCAAAGCAGTAAACAGCTTTGTTACTGTTTCTAGGGTCAAAATGTGTGACAAACCAATGCATTTGACTATTTGTAAGAGTTCGGGATGAATTTGGAGTGTTTAGACAATAGTTAAACCCGTTATATTCCAAAATAGGCTTAAACCGAGAAAACAAGCTAAAACCGAGAGAAAACATTGATTCGAAGCAGTAAACAACTATGTTACTCTTTCTTGGGTCAAAATATGTAACAATCCAATGCATTTAACTAATGATAAGAGTTTGGGTTGAATTTGGAGTGTTTAGACACCAATTTTACCCATTTTGTCGCGAAACAGGCTAAAACCGAGAAAACATTGATTCGAAGCAGTAAATATCTTTGTTACTATTTCTAGGGTCAAAAATGTGTGACAGTCCAATGTATTTGACTAATAGTAAGAGTTCTGGATGAATTTCGAGTGTTTAGACAACACTTAAACCGGTTTTATCCCAAAACAGGCTAAAACCGAGAAAACAGGCTAAAACAGAGAGAAAACATTGATTCGAAGCAGAAAACAGCTATGTTACTCTTTCTAGGGTCAAAATATGTAACAATCCAATGCATTTGACTAGTTATAAGATTTCGGGTTGAATTTGGAGCGTTTAGGCACCAATTTTACCCATTTTGTCCCGGAACAGGCTAAAACCGAGAAAACATTGATTCTAAGCAGTAAACAGCTTTGGTACTGTTTCTAGCGTCAGAATTTGTGCCAATCTAATGCATTTGACTTATTGTAAGAGTTCGGAATGAATTTGGAGTGTTTAGACAATATTTAAACCCGTTTTATCCCGAAACAGGCTAAAACCAAGAAAACATTGATTCAAAGCAGTAAACAGCTTTGTTACTGTTTCTAGGGTCAGAATGTGTGACAAACCAATGCATTTGACTAATTATAAGAGTTCAGGATGAATTTGGAGTGTTTAGACAACAGTTAAACCCGTTATATCCCAAAATATGCATAAACCGAGAAAACAAGCTAAAACCGAGAAAAAACATTGATTCGAAGCAGTAAACAGCTATGTTACTCTTTCTTGGGTCAAAGTATGTAACAATCCAATGCATTTAACTAATGATAAGAGTTTGGGTTGAATTTGGAGTGTTTAGACACCAATTATACCCATTTTGTCGCGAAACAAGCTAAAACCGAGAAAACATTGATTCGAAGCAGTAAATAGCTTTGTTACTATTTTTAGGGTCAAAAATGTGTGACAGTGCAATGTATTTGATTAATAGTAAGAGTTCTGGACGAATTTGGAGTGTTTAGACAACACTTAAACCGGTTTTATCCCAAAACAGGCTAAAACCGAGAAAACAGGCTAAAACAGAGAGAAAACATTGATTCCAAGCAGAAAACAGCTATGTTACTCTTGCTAGGGTCAAAATATGTAACAGTCCAATGCATTTGACTAATTATAAGATTTCGGGTTGAATTTGGAGTGTTTAGACACCACTTTTACCCATTTTGTCCCGGAACAGGCTAAAACCGAGAAAACATTGATTCTAAGCAGTAAACAGCTTTGGTACTGTTTCTAGCGTCGGAATTTGTGCCAATCTAATGCATTTGACTTATTGTAAGAGTTCGGAATGAATTTGGAGTGTTTAGACAATACTTAAACCCGTTTTATCCCGAAACAGGCTAAAACCAAGAAAACATTGATTCAAAGCAGTAAACAGCTTTGTTACTGTTTCTAGGGTCAGAATGTGTGACAAACCAATGCATTTGACTATTTCTAAGAGTTCGGGATGAATTTGGAGTGTTTAGACAACAGTTAAACCCGTTATATTCCAAAATAGGCTTAAACCGAGAAAACAAGCTAAAACCGAGAGAAAACATTGATTCGAAGCAGTAAACAGCTATGTTACTCTTTCTTGGGTCAAAATATGTAACAATCCAATGCATTTGACTAATGATAAGAGTTTGGGTTGAATTTGGAGTGTTTAGACACCAATTATACCCATTTTGTCGCGAAACAGGCTAAAACCGAGAAAACATTGATTCGAAGCAGTAAATATCTTTGTTACTATTTCTAGGGTCAAAAATGTGTGACAGTCCAATGTATTTGACTAATAGTAAGAGTTCTGGATGAATTTGGAGTGTTTAGACAACACTTAAACCGGTTTTATCCCAAAACAGGCTAAAACCGAGAAAACAGGCTAAAACAGAGAGAAAACATTGATTCGAAGCAGAAAACAGCTATGTTACTCTTTCTAGGGTCAAAATATGTAACAATCCAATGCATTTGACTAATTATAAGATTTCGGGTTGAATTTGGAGTGTTTAGTCAATATTTAAACACGTTTTATCCCGAAACAGGCTAAAACCAAGAAAACATTGATTCAAAGCAGTAAACAGCTTTCTTACTGTTTCTAGGGTCAGAACGTGTGACAAACCAATGTATTTGACTAATAGTAAGAGTTCTGGATGAATTTGGAGTGTTTAGACAACACTTAAACCGGTTTTATCCCAAAACAGGCTAAAACCGAGAAAACAGGCTAAAACAGAGAGAAAACATTGATTCGAAGCAGAAAACAGCTATGTTACTCTTTCTAGGGTCAAAAATGTGTGACAGTCCAATGTATGTGACTAATAGTAAAATTCTGGATGAATTTGGAGTGTTTTGACAACACTTAAACCGGTTTTATCCCAAAACAGGCTAAAACCGAGAAAACAGGCTAAAACAGAGAGAAAACATTGATTCGAAGCAGAAAACAGCTATGTTACTCTTGCTAGGGTCAAAATATGTAACAGTCCAATGCATTTGACTAATTATAAGATTTCGGGTTGAATTTGGAGCGTTTAGACACCACTTTTACCCATTTTGTCCCGGAACAGGCTAAAACCGAGAAAACATTGATTCTAAGAAGTAAACAGCTTTGGTACTGTTTCTAGGGTCAGAATTTGTGCCAATCTAATGCATTTGACTTATTGTAAGAGTTCGGAATGAATTTGGAGTGTTTAGACAATATTTAAACCCGTTTTATCCCGAAACAGGCTAAAACCAAGAAAACATTGATTCAAAGCAGTAAACAGCTTTGTTACTGTTTCTAGGGTCAGAATGTGTGACAAACCAATGCATTTGACTAATTATAAGAGTTCAGGATGAATTTGGAGTGTTTAGACAACAGTTAAACCCGTTATATCCCAAAATATGCATAAACCGAGAAAACAAGCTAAAACCGAGAAAAAACATTGATTCGAAGCAGTAAACAGCTATGTTACTCTTTCTTGGGTCAAAGTATGTAACAATCCAATGCATTTAACTAATGATAAGAGTTTGGGTTGAATTTGGAGTGTTTAGACACCAATTATACCCATTTTGTCGCGAAACAAGCTAAAACCGAGAAAACATTGATTCGAAGCAGTAAATAGCTTTGTTACTATTTTTAGGGTCAAAAATGTGTTACAGTGCAATGTATTTGATTAATAGTAAGAGTTCTGGACGAATTTGGAGTGTTTAGACAACACTTAAACCGGTTTTATCCCAAAACAGGCTAAAACCGAGAAAACAGGCTAAAACAGAGAGAAAACATTGATTCCAAGCAGAAAACAGCTATGTTACTCTTGCTAGGGTCAAAATATGTAACAGTCCAATGCATTTGACTAATTATAAGATTTCGGGTTGAATTTGGAGTGTTTAGACACCACTTTTACCCATTTTGTCCCGGAACAGGCTAAAACCGAGAAAACATTGATTCTAAGCAGTAAACAGCTTTGGTACTGTTTCTAGCGTCAGAATTTGTGCCAATCTAATGCATTTGACTTATTGTAAGAGTTCGGAATGAATTTGGAGTGTTTAGACAATACTTAAACCCGTTTTATCCCGAAACAGGCTAAAACCAAGAAAACATTGATTCAAAGCAGTAAACAGCTTTGTTACTGTTTCTAGGGTCAGAATGTGTGACAAACCAATGCATTTGACTATTTGTAAGAGTTCGGGATGAATTTGGAGTGTTTAGACAACAGTTAAACCCGTTATATTCCAAAATAGGCTTAAACCGAGAAAACAAGCTAAAACCGAGAGAAAACATTGATTCGAAGCAGTAAACAGCTATGTTACTCTTTCTTGGGTCAAAATATGTAACAATCCAATGCATTTGACTAATGATAAGAGTTTGGGTTGAATTTGGAGTGTTTAGACACCAATTATACCCATTTTGTCGCGAAACAGGCTAAAACCGAGAAAACATTGATTCGAAGCAGTAAATATCTTTGTTACTATTTCTAGGGTCAAAAATGTGTGACAGTCCAATGTATTTGACTAATAGTAAGAGTTCTGGATGAATTTGGAGTGTTTAGACAACACTTAAACCGGTTTTATCCCAAAACAGGCTAAAACCGAGAAAACAGGCTAAAACAGAGAGAAAACATTGATTCGAAGCAGAAAACAGCTATGTTACTCTTTCTAGGGTCAAAATATGTAACAATCCAATGCATTTGACTAATTATAAGATTTCGGGTTGAATTTGGAGTGTTTAGTCAATATTTAAACACGTTTTATCCCGAAACAGGCTAAAACCAAGAAAACATTGATTCAAAGCAGTAAACAGCTTTCTTACTGTTTCTAGGGTCAGAACGTGTGACAAACCAATGTATTTGACTAATAGTAAGAGTTCTGGATGAATTTGGAGTGTTTAGACAACACTTAAACCGGTTTTATCCCAAAACAGGCTAAAACCGAGAAAACAGGCTAAAACAGAGAGAAAACATTGATTCGAAGCAGAAAACAGCTATGTTACTCTTTCTAGGGTCAAAAATGTGTGACAGTCCAATGTATGTGACTAATAGTAAAATTCTGGATGAATTTGGACTGTTTTGACAACACTTAAACCGGTTTTATCCCAAAACAGGCTAAAACCGAGAAAACAGGCTAAAACAGAGAGAAAACATTGATTCGAAGCAGAAAACAGCTATGTTACTCTTGCTAGGGTCAAAATATGTAACAGTCCAATGCATTTGACTAATTATAAGATTTCGGGTTGAATTTGGAGTGTTTAGACACCACTTTTACCCATTTTGTCCTGGAACAGGCTAAAACCGAGAAAACATTGATTCTAAGCAGTAAACGGCTTTGGTACTGTTTCTAGGGTCAGAATGTGTGCCAATCTAATGCATTTGACTTATTGTAAGAGTTCGGAATGAATTTGGAGTGTTTAGACAATATTTAAACCCGTTTTATCCCGAAACAGGCTAAAACCAAGAAAACATTGATTCAAAGCAGTAAACAGCTTTGTTACTGTTTCTAGGGTCAGAATGTGTGACAAACCAATGCATTTGACTAATTGTAAGAGTTTGGGATGAATTTGGAGTGTTTAGACAACAGTTAAACCCGTTATATCCCAAAATAGGCATAAACCGAGAAAACAAGCTAAAACCGAGAGAAAACATTGATTCAAAGCAGTAAACAGCTATGTTACTCTTTCTTGGGTCAAAATATGTAACAATCCAATGCATTTGACTAATTATAAGAGTTTGGGTTGAATTTGGAGTGTTTAGACACCAATTATACCCATTTTGTCGCGAAACAAGCTAAAACCGAGAAAACATTGATTCGAAGCAGTAAATAGCTTTGTTACTATTTTTAAGGTCAGAATGTGTGACAGTCCAATGCATTCGACTAATAGTAAGAGTTCTGGACGAATTTGGAGTGTTTAGACAACACTTAAACCGGTTTTATCCCAAAACAGGCTAAAACCGAGAAAACAGGCTAAAACAGAGAGAAAACATTGATTCGAAGCAAAAAACAGCTATGTTACTCTTGCTAGGGTCAAAATATGTAACAGTCCAATGCATTTGACTAATTATAAGATTTCGGGTTGAATTTGGAGTGTTTAGACACCACTTTTACCCATTTTGTCCCGGAACAGGCTAAAACCGAGAAAACATTGATTCTAAGCAGTAAACAGCTTTGGTACTGTTTCTAGCGTCGGAATTTGTGCCAATCTAATGCATTTGACTTATTGTAAGAGTTCGGAATGAATTTGGAGTGTTTAGACAATACTTAAACCCGTTTTATCCCGAAACAGGCTAAAACCAAGAAAACATTGATTCAAAGCAGTAAACAGCTTTGTTACTGTTTCTAGGGTCAGAATGTGTGACAAACCAATGCATTTGTCTATTTGTAAGAGTTCGGGATGAATTTGGAGTGTTTAGACAATAGTTAAACCCGTTATATTCCAAAATAAGCTTAAACCGAGAAAACAAGCTAAAACCGAGAGAAAACATTGATTCGAAGCAGTAAACAGCTATGTTACTCTTTCTTGGGTCAAAATATGTAACAATCCAATGCATTTAACTAATGATAAGAGTTTGGGTTGAATTTGGAGTGTTTAGATACCAATTTTACCCATTTTGTCGCGAAACAGGCTAAAACCGAGAAAACATTGATTCGAAGCAGTAAATATCTTTGTTACTATTTCTAGGGTCAAAAATATGTGACAGTCCAATGTATTTGACTAATAGTAAGAGTTCTGGATGAATTTGGAGTGTTTAGACAACACTTAAACCGGTTTTATCCCAAAACAGGCTAAAACCGAGAAAACAGGCTAAAACAGAGAGAAAACATTGATTCGAAGCAGAAAACAGCTATGTTACTCTTTCTAGGGTCAAAATATGTAACTATCCAATGCATTTGACTAATTATAAGATTTCGGGTTGAATTTGGAGCGTTTAGACACCACTTTTACCCATTTTGTCCCGGAACAGGCTAAAACCGAGAAAACATTGATTCTAAGCAGTAAACAGCTTTGGTACTGTTTCTAGGGTCAGAATTTGTGCCAATCTAATGCATTTGACTTATTATAAGAGTTCGGAATGAATTTGGAGTGTTTAGACAATATTTAAACCCGTTTTATCCCGAAACAGGCTAAAACCAAGAAAACATTGATTCAAAGCAGTAAACAGCTTTGTTACTGTTTCTAGGGTCAGAATGTGTGACAAACCAATGCATTTGACTAATTATAAGAGTTCGGGATGAATTTGGAGTGTTTAGACAACAGTTAAACCCGTTATATCCCAAAATATGCATAAACCGAGAAAACAAGCTAAAACCGAGAAAAAACATTGATTCGAAGCAGTAAACAGCTATGTTACTCTTTCTTGGGTCAAAGTATGTAACAATCCAATGCATTTAACTAATGATAAGAGTTTGGGTTGAATTTGGAGTGTTTAGACACCAATTATACCCATTTTGTCGCGAAACAAGCTAAAACCGAGAAAACATTGATTCGAAGCAGTAAATAGCTTTGTTACTATTTTTAGGGTCAAAAATGTGTGACAGTCCAATGTATTTGACTAATAGTAAGAGTTCTGGATGAATTTGGAGTGTTTAGACAATACTTAAACCGGTTTTATCCCAAAACAGGCTAAAACCGAGAAAACAGGCTAAAACAGAGAGAAAACATTGATTCGAAGCAGAAAACAGCTATGTTACTCTTGCTAGGGTCAAAATATGTAACAGTCCAATGCATTTGACTAATTATAAGATTTCGGGTTGAATTTGGAGTGTTTAGACACCACTTTTACCCATTTTGTCCCGGAACAGGCTAAAACCGAGAAAACATTGATTCTAAGCAGTAAACAGCTTTGGTACTGTTTCTAGCGTCAGAATTTGTGCCAATCTAATGCATTTGACTTATTGTAAGAGTTCGGAATGAATTTGGAGTGTTTAGACAATACTTAAACCCGTTTTATCCCGAAACAGGCTAAAACCAAGAAAACATTGATTCAAAGCAGTAAACAGCTTTGTTACTGTTTCTAGGGTCAGAATGTGTGACAAACCAATGCATTTGACTAATAGTAAGAGTTCTGGATGAATTTGGAGTGTTTAGACAACACTTAAACCGGTTTTATCCCAAAACAGGCTAAAACCGAGAAAACAGGCTAAAACAGAGAGAAAACATTGATTCGAAGCAGAAAACAGCTATGTTACTCTTGCTAGGGTCAAAATATGTAACAGTCCAATGCATTTGACTAATTATAAGATTTCGGGTTGAATTTGGAGTGTTTAGACACCACTTTTACCCATTTTGTCCCGGAACAGGCTAAAACCGAGAAAACATTGATTCTAAGCAGTAAACAGCTTTGGTACTGTTTCTAGCGTCAGAATTTGTGCCAATCTAATGTATTTGACTTATTGTAAGAGTTCGGAATGAATTTGGAGTGTTTAGACAATATTTAAACCCGTTTTATCCCGAAACAGGCTAAAACCAAGAAAACATTGATTCAAAGCAGTAAACAGCTTTGTTACTGTTTCTAGGGTCAGAATGTGTGACAACCAATGAATTTGACTATTTGTAAGAGTTCGGGATGAATTTGGAGTGTTTAGACAATAGTTAAACCCGTTATATTCCAAAATAGGCTTAAACCGAGAAAACAAGCTAAAACCGAGAGAAAACATTGATTCGAAGCAGTAAACAGCTATGTTACTCTTTCTTGGGTCAAAATATGTAACAATCCAATGCATTTAACTAATGATAAGAGTTTGGGTTGAATTTGGAGTGTTTAGACACCAATTATACCCATTTTGTCGCGAAACAAGCTAAAACCGAGAAAACATTGATTCGAAGCAGTAAATAGCTTTGTTACTATTTTTAGGGTCAAAAATGTGTGACAGTCCAATGTATTTGACTAATAGTAAGAGTTCTAGATGAATTTGGAGTGTTTAGACAACACTTAAACCGGTTTTATTCCAAAACAGACTAAAACCGAGAAAACAGGCTAAAACAGAGAGAAAACATTGATTCGAAGCAGAAAACAGCTATGTTACTCTTGCTAGGGTCAAAATATGTAACAGTCCAATGCATTTGACTAATTATAAGATTTTGGGTTGAATTTGGAGTGTTTAGACACCACTTTTACCCATTTTGTCCCGGAACAGGCTAAAACCGAGAAAACATTGATTCTAAGCAGTAAACAGCTTTGGTACTGTTTCTAGCGTCAGAATTTGTGCCAATCTAATGCATTTGACTTATTGTAAGAGTTCGGAATGAATTTGGAGTGTTTAGACAATACTTAAACCCGTTTTATCCCGAAACAGACTAAAACCAAGAAAACATTGATTCAAAGCAGTAAACAGCTTTGTTACTGTTTCTAGGGTCATAATGTGTGACAAACCAATGCATTTGACTAATTATAAGAGTTCGGGATGAATTTGGAGTGTCTAGACAACAGTTAAACCCGTTATATCCCAAAATATGCATAAACCAAGAAAACAAGCTAAAACCGAGAAAAAACATTGATTCGAATCAGTAAACAGCTATGTTACTCTTTCTTGGGTCAAAGTATGTAACAATCCAATGCATTTAACTAATGATAAGAGTTTGGGTTGAATTTGGAGTGTTTAGACACCAATTATACCCATTTTGTCGCGAAACAAGCTAAAACCGAGAAAACATTGATTCGAAGCAGTAAATAGCTTTGTTACTATTTTTAGGGTCAAAAATGTGTGACAGTCCAATGTATTTGACTAATAGTAAGAGTTCTGGATGAATTTGGAGTGTTTAGACAATACTTAAACCGGTTTTATCCCAAAACAGGCTAAAACCGAGAAAACAGGCTAAAACAGAGAGAAAACATTGATTCGAAGCAGAAAACAGCTATGTTACTCTTGCTAGGGTCAAAATATGTAACAGTCCAATGCATTTGACTAATTATAAGATTTCGGGTTGAATTTGGAGTGTTTAGACACCACTTTTACCCATTTTGTCCCGGAACAGGCTAAAACCGAGAAAACATTGATTCTAAGCAGTAAACAGCTTTGGTACTGTTTCTAGCGTCAGAATTTGTGCCAATCTAATGCATTTGACTTATTGTAAGAGTTCGGAATGAATTTGGAGTGTTTAGACAATACTTAAACCCGTTTTATCCCGAAACAGGCTAAAACCAAGAAAACATTGATTCAAAGCAGTAAACAGCTTTGTTACTGTTTCTAGGGTCAGAATGTGTGACAAACCAATGCATTTGACTAATAGTAAGAGTTCTGAATGAATTTGGAGTGTTTAGACAACACTTAAACCGGTTTTATCCCAAAACAGGCTAAAACCGAGAAAACAGGCTAAAACAGAGAGAAAACATTGATTCGAAGCAGAAAACAGCTATGTTACTCTTGCTAGGGTCAAAATATGTAACAGTCCAATGCATTTGACTAATTATAAGATTTCGGGTTGAATTTGGAGTGTTTAGACACCACTTTTACCCATTTTGTCCCGGAACAGGCTAAAACCGAGAAAACATTGATTCTAAGCAGTAAACAGCTTTGGTACTGTTTCTAGCGTCAGAATTTGTGCCAATCTAATGTATTTGACTTATTGTAAGAGTTCGGAATGAATTTGGAGTGTTTAGACAATATTTAAACCCGTTTTATCCCGAAACAGGCTAAAACCAAGAAAACATTGATTCAAAGCAGTAAACAGCTTTGTTACTGTTTCTAGGGTCAGAATGTGTGACAACCAATGAATTTGACTATTTGTAAGAGTTCGGGATGAATTTGGAGTGTTTAGACAATAGTTAAACCCGTTATATTCCAAAATAGGCTTAAACCGAGAAAACAAGCTAAAACCGAGAGAAAACATTGATTCGAAGCAGTAAACAGCTATGTTACTCTTTCTTGGGTCAAAATATGTAACAATCCAATGCATTTAACTAATGATAAGAGTTTGGGTTGAATTTGGAGTGTTTAGACACCAATTATACCCATTTTGTCGCGAAACAAGCTAAAACCGAGAAAACATTGATTCGAAGCAGTAAATAGCTTTGTTACTATTTTTAGGGTCAAAAATGTGTGACAGTCCAATGTATTTGACTAATAGTAAGAGTTCTAGATGAATTTGGAGTGTTTAGACAACACTTAAACCGGTTTTATTCCAAAACAGACTAAAACCGAGAAAACAGGCTAAAACAGAGAGAAAACATTGATTCGAAGCAGAAAACAGCTATGTTACTCTTGCTAGGGTCAAAATATGTAACAGTCCAATGCATTTGACTAATTATAAGATTTTGGGTTGAATTTGGAGTGTTTAGACACCACTTTTACCCATTTTGTCCCGGAACAGGCTAAAACCGAGAAAACATTGATTCTAAGCAGTAAACAGCTTTGGTACTGTTTCTAGCGTCAGAATTTGTGCCAATCTAATGCATTTGACTTATTGTAAGAGTTCGGAATGAATTTGGAGTGTTTAGACAATACTTAAACCCGTTTTATCCCGAAACAGACTAAAACCAAGAAAACATTGATTCAAAGCAGTAAACAGCTTTGTTACTGTTTCTAGGGTCATAATGTGTGACAAACCAATGCATTTGACTAATTATAAGAGTTCGGGATGAATTTGGAGTGTTTAGACAACAGTTAAACCCGTTATATCCCAAAATATGCATAAACCAAGAAAACAAGCTAAAACCGAGAAAAAACATTGATTCGAATCAGTAAACAGCTATGTTACTCTTTCTTGGGTCAAAGTATGTAACAATCCAATGCATTTAACTAATGATAAGAGTTTGGGTTGAATTTGGAGTGTTTAGACACCAATTATACCCATTGTCGCGAAACAAGCTAAAACCGAGAAAACATTGATTCGAAGCAGTAAATAGCTTTGTTACTATTTTTAGGGTCAAAAATGTGTGACAGTCCAATGTATTTGACTAATAGTAAGAGTTCTGGATGAATTTGGAGTGTTTAGACAATACTTAAACCGGTTTTATCCCAAAACAGGCTAAAACCGAGAAAACAGGCTAAAACAGAGAGAAAACATTGATTCGAAGCAGAAAACAGCTATGTTACTCTTGCTAGGGTCAAAATATGTAACAGTCCAATGCATTTGACTAATTATAAGATTTCGGGTTGAATTTGGAGTGTTTAGACACCACTTTTACCCATTTTGTCCCGGAACAGGCTAAAACCGAGAAAACATTGATTCTAAGCAGTAAACAGCTTTGGTACTGTTTCTAGCGTCAGAATTTGTGTCAATCTAATGCATTTGACTTATTGTAAGAGTTCGGAATGAATTTGGAGTGTTTAGACAATACTTAAACCCGTTTTATCCCGAAACAGGCTAAAACCAAGAAAACATTGATTCAAAGCAGTAAACAGCTTTGTTACTGTTTCTAGGGTCAGAATGTGTGACAAACCAATGCATTTGACTAATAGTAAGAGTTCTGGATGAATTTGGAGTGTTTAGACAACACTTAAACCGGTTTTATCCCAAAACAGGCTAAAACCGAGAAAACAGGCTAAAACAGAGAGAAAACATTGATTCGAAGCAGAAAACAGCTATGTTACTCTTGCTAGGGTCAAAATATGTAACAGTCCAATGCATTTGACTAATTATAAGATTTTGGGTTGAATTTGGAGTGTTTAGACACCACTTTTACCCATTTTGTCCCGGAACAGGCTAAAACCGAGAAAACATTGATTCTAAGCAGTAAACAGCTTTGGTACTGTTTCTAGCGTCAGAATTTGTGCCAATCTAATGCATTTGACTTATTGTAAGAGTTCGGAATGAATTTGGAGTGTTTAGACAATACTTAAACCCGTTTTATCCCGAAACAGGCTAAAACCAAGAAAACATTGATTCAAAGCAGTAAACAGCTTTGTTACTGTTTCTAGGGTCATAATGTGTGACAAACCAATGCATTTGACTAATTATAAGAGTTCGGGATGAATTTGGAGTGTTTAGACAACAGTTAAACCCGTTATATCCCAAAATATGCATAAACCAAGAAAACAAGCTAAAACCGAGAAAAAACATTGATTCGAATCAGTAAACAGCTATGTTACTCTTTCTTGGGTCAAAGTATGTAACAATCCAATGCATTTAACTAATGATAAGAGTTTGGGTTGAATTTGGAGTGTTTAGACACCAATTATACCCATTGTCGCGAAACAAGCTAAAACCGAGAAAACATTGATTCGAAGCAGTAAATAGCTTTGTTACTATTTTTAGGGTCAAAAATGTGTGACAGTCCAATGTATTTGACTAATAGTAAGAGTTCTGGATGAATTTGGAGTGTTTAGACAATACTTAAACCGGTTTTATCCCAAAACAGGCTAAAACCGAGAAAACAGGCTAAAACAGAGAGAAAACATTGATTCGAAGCAGAAAACAGCTATGTTACTCTTGCTAGGGTCAAAATATGTAACAGTCCAATGCATTTGACTAATTATAAGATTTCGGGTTGAATTTGGAGTGTTTAGACTGTAAGACTTTGTAGAATAAAGAAGAGAATCAAGAGATTGATGAGAGATATCGGTAGACAAAGAGAATGAGGAAGAAGAAAAGATTAGGTTATTGTTCCATTAGAATATCGGTTACAATGTAGGCTAATGCCTATTTATATCATGAGAAACTCTAGGGCTACACCCTTTACAAACCGCACAGCTAAGTGATAGGGACAGGAAGAGAGAAGAGACTAATCCCAAGGTTGATAGCGACCCGTCTTAGTCTCCTTAAACCAAACATCACCCGTGACTCTTCTTGCTCCACTTGCGCTTTCCCTCCAACGGCTATCTTGGGAATTCTAGAGTCTTCTAATGGGCTTAGGATGAGCAGGCCTCCTCTCCATTCCTTATCACTAGAAGACTCGGCCATTTCACCACACTTGTACGGACAGCCCATATTCAATACTCGTACGGACGGCCATGGCTGCCTTAGGCTTATTCTTTTGATCAATACTCCCCCTCAAGCTTAGCCTAATGAAATGGCTAAGCTTGGAACCCGTGAAGCAGCACCTCATTAAAAACCTTGACTTAGAAAACCTCATGGGACAAAACCAAGTCGAGGGAAAAAGAGTGTGCTGTCCACGGATTAGAGAAGCTTGATCATGGCCGTGTAATGTCTACAAGTCCAAGTTTGCTATAGATGTGATCACAAACCTTGGAGCTTGCAGACTTGGTGAAGATGTCAGCTAGCTGATCTTGACTCCTTGTGTGGCATGGTAACACCACTCCTTCTTCAATCTTCTCTCTCACCTTGTGGCAATCGCTTTCTATGTGCTTGGTCCTCTCATGAAAGACCGAGTTTGTAGCAATGTGGATGGCCGCTTCATTGTCGCAATGCATGGTCATGGGCTGCTTTGTTTCGATGCCTAAGTCCTTGAGTAGACCCTTCAGCCATGTCATCTCGTTAGTGAGCTTCCTCATAGCTCTATACTCGGCCTCGGCGCTAGAGCATGAAACCACCTTTTGTTTCTTAGACCTCCATGTAACCAAGTTGCCTCCAACAAACGTGCAGTACCCAGTGGTGGATCTCCTATCCAGCGTGTCGCCATTGTAATCCGCATCACAATAGCCAACGATTTCGGTGTTGTCATTCTTGCCCATCCAAATACCTTGACCCGGACTGCCCTTGAGATAGCTTAGGATCCTTTCGACTTGACTCCATTGGTACTTGCTTGGTGCCTTCATATGTTGGCTAACCTGATTCACAGCATAGGATATGTCAGGTCGTGTGATAGTAAGGTATATCAGCTTACCTACAAGCCGGCGGTAGCGTGTGACGTCTAAGAATGGCTCGTCCATTGGTTCCTTAGGTCGGCCTTCTTTTGCCCGTAAGCTCTCCCCCTTTCGCTTGAGCTGGTAATCTTCATCAAGGGGCGTAGCAACCGGAGACACACCAAGCTTGCCAGTCTCCTCTAACAAGTCAAGAGTAAACTTGCGTTGTGAGAGGAAGAGTCCTTCCGGTGAGCGACAAATCTCAATACCAAGAAAGTATTTGAGTTCCCCAAGGTCCTTGATGTCAAATACCGACTTGAGAGAGTCCTTGGTGTCCTGAATGGCCGCCTTATCATCACCAGTCACGATGATGTCGTCGACGTATATGAGCACCACCACCCAACCAATAGAGGTGCGACGCGTGAAGAGAGTATGATCAGCCTCCGATCGCGTAAAACCATCAGTCTTGAGAGTGGAGCTTAGTTTGTGGTACCACGCTCGTGGGGACTGCTTAAGGCCATAGATGGCCTTACGTAGCCTCAAGACTTTTCCGGGTGTAACCATGTCTTCAAGGCCGGGAGGAGGCGTCATGTACACTTCTTCATCAAGTTCACCTTGAAGGAAGGCGTTCTTCACATCCATCTGCCATAAGTCCCATGAGAGGTTGACAGCAAGAGACAGCACAACCCGAACCGTATGGAGCTTGGCCACGGGTGCAAAGGTGTCCGTGTAGTCCGCGCCATAGGTTTGGGTGAAGCCACGGGCCACTAACCTGGCTTTATGCCGTTCAATGTCACCATTGCTCAAATACTTTATGGTAAACACCCATTTGGAGCTAACTGCCCGCTTGCCTTGAGGAAGATCCGATTCGTCCCACGTATGATTCCGGATCATGGCGCCAGTTTCATTCTTGACCGCATCTAACCAAACTTGATGTTCCTTAGCTTCATCATATGTCTGCGGGATCCAATTGGCGTCCACTTGGCCGAAGAAAGCTTGGTGATCAGCAGGTAACAGCTCAAGGGAACAAACGGACTGAATGGGATGAGCGACAGCTTGGCTGTTGTAATAGACACGCTTGTTCTTCCAAGTGGAGGGATCTGATCGAGGTCTGGTGCTCCGACGCAGGACTGGTGCCGGAAGTGGATCCACGCTAGGCAACACGGTGGGCGTACCGTCCGTAGGAGCCGTCTCCGTGTTTTCCTCGGCCGCCGCCGGAGCATGCGTGTCCGTTGTAGGGCCAGGGACGGGAACACCGGTTATGGGTAGGCCAGACCCGAGAGATTCACCATCTTGGGCTGAACCATTGTCATTTGCATCTCCTTGGTCAGACCCACCATCGGTAGAAATTTGACTTAGTGTTGGCCGCACGGCACCCGTTGGTGGAGATGGGTTGCCAAGGTGATCAAGAAGGAACCGTAGACTCGAAGCTCGGTCATTAGGTGAGTGAGAGAGATCTTTAAGGCTGTTCCAATCCCTCTTGTCATGGTAGCCCATATGTTCTAGAAACCGGACGTCTCGAGAGACATATAGTCGACTTGTGGCCGGATCATAACATTTGTACCCCTTTTGTGTGGTGGAGTAGCCAATGAACATACACTTTGTACTTTTGGCATCCAGCTTACTCCTTTGTTCTCCTGGTACTAACACAAAACAAACACAGCCGAAAACTCGTAAGTGATCAAGAGATGGTTTAAATTTGTTTAGTACTTCAAATGGAGATAAGTCATGAAGAACTCTAGTTGGTGTTCGGTTGATTAGGTAGCATGCAGTCATCACGGCATCACCCCAATATCGTTTAGGAACACTCGAATGGAACATGATTGCCCGCGCCACTTCCATGAGGTGCCGGTTCTTCCTCTCGGCCACACCATTTTGTTGTGGCGTGTAGGGACAACTAGTTTGATGGAGAATGCCATGCTTGGAGAGATGTTCTTTGAACTTGCAACTTGTGTATTCCCCCCCATTATCAGACCTAAGTACCTTAAGTTTAACATTGAAGTGATTAGTCACATAATTTTGAAAATTGATAAAGGCATCAAATACTCTATCTTTAGATGGCAACAAGGTAATCCAAGTGTATTTTGATTTTTCATCAATAAAAGTCACAAAATACTTGTTATTATCTCTAGATAGGCATGGTGATGTCCAAACATCTGAGTGAACCAAATCAAAACAATTCTCATAAATAGTAGTTGACTTAGGAAAGATAGACTTGCAATGTTTTCCAAGAATACAAGGTTCACAAGTAGAATTATCAAAAGAAATATTAGGAAACATCAACCCTAAAGCACGTGAATGTGGGTGGCCTAGCCTAGCATGCCACACCATATTCGAATCAACAACAAAACAAGACTTAGTAGAGGATAAATTTGGATCGGTTTTCTCTAGGACATAGAGATCTCCACTCCCTTGCCCTTCTCCAAGAACCTTTCCAGTCTCAATATCCTGAAAATAAACATTGTTAGGACCAAAGATTGCATAACAATTCAAATCATTTGTGGCCCTCTTAACCGATAGTAAATTGGAGGTAAAGGTAGGCATAAAGAAAGCTTTTGAGGTTTTATCAAATAGTTTCAAGTCCCCTATTCCCTTTACTGGTATTTGTTCTCCATTTGCAATAACAACATTTCCTAAGGCCGGTTTTATGTTGTCAATTAAACTAGGGTTACTAATCATATGATGTGAGGCTCCCGAGTCAATAACAAGCGATTTGCTAGGCCTAGAAGTAAAGAAAGAGATACCAGACTCCTTGAGTGAAGCAATGGAGCGGATGAGAGCCTCAAGGTCTGACTTCCTCACCACATCTCCGTAGGCTGCGGTCATGGCCACCTCATCTCCCTGCTTTGATGATCCGGCTCCTTTATCGCTAACCGCTTCCTTTGAGAGGTTGGCTTTGAACTTGGCCGGCTTGAGATGAGGATGGAGAACCCAGCACTTGTCTTTCAGATGACCCCGCTTCTTGCAGTGGTCGCACACCAACAACTTCCTCTCCTCTTGCTTGTACATTCCTTTGTTGGCCGAAGCAAGCTCCCCCTTACCGCTAAACAAGTCAAGGGATCCTTGCTCTTTCTGAATTTGGGAGCAAATATCCTCAAAGGAGGGGAGCTTCTCTGCCCTTAGGATGTGCTTCAAGAGGTCGTTGAAGGACGGGTTCAAGGTAAGTAGGAGTCCGAAGACTTTGTCTTGCTCCTTTCTTTCGTTTAGCACACTTGCCTCAAGTGTACTTGGCCGCAACATGTCAAGCTCGGACCATAGTGCACGGAACTTACCAAGATGCTTAGTGAACTCCACATCATCTTGGTTAAGATCATTTATGGCCTTCTTGACCTCAAAGACTCTAGTCATGTTAGAGACATTACCATACACGCCTTTAAGTGTTTCCCACAGTTCCTTGGCCGTCTCGCAATATGAGTAGGCCTCAAGGATAGGCGTGTCCAGAGAGTTTTGGAGAACAGATAGGACAACTTGGTCTTCTTGGAACCATTTGGCCTTCCTCTCGCTCTCTTCCTCCGCTTCCGCCTCGGAAGCGTCCTCTCCTTTGGGGTTTTTCTTTGGGACATAGTCGGACTCGACATGACTCCAAAGGCCACGACCTCCAAGGGCGGTTCTTGTGGTTCTTGTCCACAGCAAGTAGTTTGTCCCCTTTAGGACAACCGGTGAAACAATGGGCTTGGCGTTTTCCATGGTCGGATTTCTATGGACCGATGGGTAAAGCTTTTACCCGGAGAATAAATGGGATGCGAGTAAGAAGAGACGAAGATAAGGAGACTAGAGTGTAGAAATGAGTAGGAGAATGAGATTAGACTGTAGAGAATCGAAGAACTTGCTCTGATACCATGTAAGACTTTGTAGAATAAAGAAGAGAATCAAGAGATTGATGAGAGATATCGGTAGACAAAGAGAATGAGGAAGAAGAAAAGATTAGGTTATTGTTCCATTAGAATATCGGTTACAATGTAGGCTAATGCCTATTTATATCATGAGAAACTCTAGGGCTACACCCTTTACAAACCGCACAGCTAAGTGATAGGGACAGGAAGAGAGAAGAGACTAATCCCAAGGTTGATAGCGACCCGTCTTAGTCTCCTTAAACCAAACATCACCCGTGACTCTTCTTGCTCCACTTGCGCTTTCCCTCCAACGGCTATCTTGGGAATTCTAGAGTCTTCTAATGGGCTTAGGATGAGCAGGCCTCCTCTCCATTCCTTATCACTAGAAGACTCGGCCATTTCACCACACTTGTACGGACAGCCCATATTCAATACTCGTACGGACGGCCATGGCTGCCTTAGGCTTATTCTTTTGATCAATATAGACACCACTTTTACCCATTTTGTCCCGGAACAGGCTAAAACCGAGAAAACATTGATTCTAAGCAGTAAACAGCTTTGGTACTGTTTCTAGCGTCAGAATTTGTGTCAATCTAATGCATTTGACTTATTGTAAGAGTTCGGAATGAATTTGGAGTGTTTAGACAATACTTAAACCCGTTTTATCCCGAAACAGGCTAAAACCAAGAAAACATTGATTCAAAGCAGTAAACAGCTTTGTTACTGTTTCTAGGGTCAGAATGTGTGACAAACCAATGCATTTGACTAATAGTAAGAGTTCTGGATGAATTTGGAGTGTTTAGACAACACTTAAACCGGTTTTATCCCAAAACAGGCTAAAACCGAGAAAAGAGGCTAAAACAGAGAGAAAACATTGATTCGAAGCAGAAAACAGCTATGTTACTCTTGCTAGGGTCAAAATATGTAACAGTCCAATGCATTTGACTAATTATAAGATTTTGGGTTGAATTTGGAGTGTTTAGACACCACTTTTACCCATTTTGTCCCGGAACAGGCTAAAACCGAGAAAACATTGATTCTAAGCAGTAAACAGCTTTGGTACTGTTTCTAGCGTCAGAATTTGTGCCAATCTAATGTATTTGACTTATTGTAAGAGTTCGGAATGAATTTGGAGTGTTTAGACAATATTTAAACCCGTTTTATCCCGAAACAGGCTAAAACCAAGAAAACATTGATTCAAAGCAGTAAACAGCTTTGTTACTGTTTCTAGGGTCAGAATGTGTGACAACCAATGAATTTGACTATTTGTAAGAGTTCGGGATGAATTTGGAGTGTTTAGACAATAGTTAAACCCGTTATATTCCAAAATAGGCTTAAACCGAGAAAACAAGCTAAAACCGAGAGAAAACATTGATTCGAAGCAGTAAACAGCTATGTTACTCTTTCTTGGGTCAAAATATGTAACAATCCAATGCATTTAACTAATGATAAGAGTTTGGGTTGAATTTGGAGTGTTTAGACACCAATTATACCCATTTTGTCGCGAAACAAGCTAAAACCGAGAAAACATTGATTCGAAGCAGTAAATAGCTTTGTTACTATTTTTAGGGTCAAAAATGTGTGACAGTCCAATGTATTTGACTAATAGTAAGAGTTCTAGATGAATTTGGAGTGTTTAGACAACACTTAAACCGGTTTTATCCCAAAACAGACTAAAACCGAGAAAACAGGCTAAAACAGAGAGAACACATTGATTCGAAGCAGAAAACAGCTTTGTTACTCTTGCTAGGGTCAAAATATGTAACAGTCCAATGCATTTGACTAATTATAAGATTTCGGGTTGAATTTGGAGTGTTTAGACACCACTTTTACCCATTTTGTCCCGGAACAGGCTAAAACCGAGAAAACATTGATTCTAAGCAGTAAACAGCTTTGGTACTGTTTCTAGCGTCAGAATTTGTGCCAATCTAATGCATTTGACTTAGTGTAAGAGTTCGGAATGAATTTGGAGTGTTTAGACAATACTTAAACCCGTTTTATCCCGAAACAGGCTAAAACCAAGAAAACATTGATTCAAAGCAGTAAACAGCTTTGTTACTGTTTCTAGGGTCAGAATGTGTGACAAACCAATGCATTTGACTATTTGTAAGAGTTCGGGATGAATTTGGAGTGTTTAGACAATAGTTAAACCCGTTATATTCCAAAATGGGCTTAAACCGAGAAAACAAGCTAAAACCGAGAGAAAACATTGATTCGAAGCAGTAAACAGCTATGTTACTCTTTCTTGGGTCAAAATATGTAACAATCCAATGCATTTAACTAATGATAAGAGTTTGGGTTGAATTTGGAGTGTTTAGACACCAATTTTACCCATTTTGTCGCGAAACAGGCTAAAACCGAGAAAACATTGATTCGAAGCAGTAAATATCTTTGTTACTATTTCTAGGGTCAAAAATGTGTGACAGTCCAATGTATTTGACTAATATTAAGAGTTCTGGATGAATTTGGAGTGTTTAGACAACACTTAAACCGGTTTTATCCCAAAACAGGCTTAAACCGAGAAAACAGGCTAAAACAGAGAGAACACATTGATTCGAAGCAGAAAACAGCTTTGTTACTCTTGCTAGGGTCAAAATATGTAACAGTCCAATGCATTTGACTAATTATAAGATTTCGGGTTGAATTTGGAGTGTTTAGACACCACTTTTACCCATTTTGTCCCGAAACAGGCTAAAACCGAGAAAACATTGATTCTAAGCAGTAAACAGCTTTGGTACTGTTTCTAGCGTCAGAATTTGTGCCAATCTAATGCATTTGACTTAGTGTAAGAGTTCGGAATGAATTTGGAGTGTTTAGACAATACTTAAACCCGTTTTATCCCGAAACTGGCTAAAACCAAGAAAACATTGATTCAAAGCAGTAAACAGCTTTGTTACTGTTTCTAGGGTCAGAATGTGTGACAAACCAATGCATTTGACTATTTGTAAGAGTTCGGGATGAATTTGGAGTGTTTAGACAATAGTTAAACCCGTTATATTCCAAAATAGGCTTAAACCGAGAAAACAAGCTAAAACCGAGAGAAAACATTGATTCGAAGCAGTAAACAGCTATGTTACTCTTTCTTGGGTCAAAATATGTAACAATCCAATGCATTTAACTAATGATAAGAGTTTGGGTTGAATTTGGAGTGTTTAGACACCAATTTTACCCATTTTGTCGCGAAACAGGCTAAAACCGAGAAAACATTGATTCGAAGCAGTAAATAGCTTTGTTACTATTTTTAGGGTCAAAAATGTGTGACAGTCCAATGTATTTGACTAATAGTAAGAGTTCTAGATGAATTTGGAGTGTTTAGACAACACTTAAACCGGTTTTATCCCAAAACAGACTAAAACCGAGAAAACAGGCTAAAACAGAGAGAACACACTGATTCGAAGCAGAAAACAGCTTTGTTACTCTTGCTAGGGTCAAAATATGTAACAGTCCAATGCATTTGACTAATTATAAGATTTTGGGTTGAATTTGGAGTGTTTAGACACCACTTTTACCCATTTTGTCCCGGAACAGGCTAAAACCGAGAAAACATTGATTCTAAGCAGTAAACAGCTTTGGTACTGTTTCTAGCGTCAGAATTTGTGCCAATCTAATGCATTTGACTTAGTGTAAGAGTTCGGAATGAATTTGGAGTGTTTAGACAATACTTAAACCCGTTTTATCCCGAAACAGGCTAAAACCAAGAAAACATTGATTCAAAGCAGTAAACAGCTTTGTTACTGTTTCTAGGGTCAGAATGTGTGACAAACCAATGCATTTGACTATTTGTAAGAGTTCGGGATGAATTTGGAGTGTTTAGACAATAGTTAAACCCGTTATATTCCAAAATAGGCTTAACCCGAGAAAACAAGCTAAAACCGAGAGAAAACATTGATTCGAAGCAGTAAACAGCTATGTTACTCTTTCTTGGGTCAAAATATGTAACAATCCAATGCATTTAACTAATGATAAGAGTTTGGGTTGAATTTGGAGTGTTTAGACACCAATTTTACCCATTTTGTCGCGAAACAGGCTAAAACCGAGAAAACATTGATTCGAAGCAGTAAATATCTTTGTTACTATTTCTAGGGTCAAAAATGTGTGACAGTCCAATGTATTTGACTAATATTAAGAGTTCTGGATGAATTTGGAGTGTTTAGACAACACTTAAACCGGTTTTATCCCAAAACAGGCTTAAACCGAGAAAACAGGCTAAAACAGAGAGAACACATTGATTCGAAGCAGAAAACAGCTTTGTTACTCTTGCTAGGGTCAAAATATGTAACAGTCCAATGCATTTGACTAATTATAAGATTTCGGGTTGAATTTGGAGTGTTTAGACACCACTTTTACCCATTTTGTCCCGAAACAGGCTAAAACCGAGAAAACATTGATTCTAAGCAGTAAACAGCTTTGGTACTGTTTCTAGCGTCAGAATTTGTGCCAATCTAATGCATTTGACTTAGTGTAAGAGTTCGGAATGAATTTGGAGTGTTTAGACAATACTTAAACCCGTTTTATCCCGAAACAGGCTAAAACCAAGAAAACATTGATTCAAAGCAGTAAACAGCTTTGTTACTGTTTCTAGGGTCAGAATGTGTGACAAACCAATGCATTTGACTATTTGTAAGAGTTCGGGATGAATTTGGAGTGTTTAGACAATAGTTAAACCCGTTATATTCCAAAATAGGCTTAAACCGAGAAAACAAGCTAAAACCGAGAGAAAACATTGATTCGAAGCAGTAAACAGCTATGTTACTCTTTCTTGGGTCAAAATATGTAACAATCCAATGCATTTAACTAATGATAAGAGTTTGGGTTGAATTTGGAGTGTTTAGACACCAATTTTACCCATTTTGTCGCGAAACAGGCTAAAACCGAGAAAACATTGATTCGAAGCAGTAAATATCTTTGTTACTATTTCTAGGGTCAAAAATGTGTGACAGTCCAATGTATTTGACTAATAGTAAGAGTTCTGGATGAATTTGGAGTGTTTAGACAACACTTAAACCGGTTTTATCCCAAAACAGGCTAAAACCGAGAAAACAGGCTAAAACAGAGAGAAAACATTGATTCGAAGCAGAAAACAGCTATGTTACTCCTGCTAGGGTCAATATATGTAACAGTCCAATGCATTTGACTAATTATAAGATTTCGGGTTGAATTTGGAGTGTTTAGACACCACTTTTACCCATTTTGTCCCGGAACAGGCTAAAACCGAGAAAACATTGATTCTAAGCAGTAAACAGCTTTGGTACTGTTTCTAGCGTCAGAATTTGTGCCAATCTAATGCATTTGACTTATTGTAAGAGTTCGGAATGAATTTGGAGTGTTTAGACAGTACTTAAACCCGTTTTATCCCGAAACAGGCTAAAACCAAGAAAACATTGATTCAAAGCAGTAAACAGCTTTGTTACTGTTTCTAGGGTCAGAATGTGTGACAAACCAATGCATTTGACTATTTGTAAGAGTTCGGGATGAATTTGGAGTGTTTAGACAATAGTTAAACCCGTTATATTCCAAAATAGGCTTAAACCGAGAAAACAAGCTAAAACCGAGAGAAAACATTGATTCGAAGCAGTAAACAGCTAAGTTACTCTTTCTTGGGTCAAAATATGTAACAATCCAATGCATTTAACTAATGATAAGAGTTTGGGTTGAATTTGGAGTGTTTAGACACCAATTATACCCATTTTGTCGCGAAACAAGCTCAAACCGAGAAAACATTGATTCGAAGCAGTAAATAGCTTTGTTACTATTTTTAGGGTCAAAAATGTGTGACAGTCCAATGTATTTGACTAATAGTAAGAGTTCTAGATGAATTTGGAGTGTTTAGACAACACTTAAACCGGTTTTATCCCAAAACAGGCTAAAACCGAGAAAACAGGCTAAAACAGAGAGAAAACATTGATTCGAAGCAGAAAACAGCTATGTTACTCTTGCTAGGGTCAAAATATGTAACAGTCCAATGCATTTGACTAATTATAAGATTTCGGATTGAATTTGGAGTGTTTAGACACCACTTTTACCCATTTTGTCCCGGAACAGGCTAAAACCGAGAAAACATTGATTCTAAGCAGTAAACAGCTTTGGCACTGTTTCTAGCGTCAGAATTTGTGCCAATCTAATGCATTTGACTTATTGTAAGAATTCGGAATGAATTTGGAGTGTTTAGACAATACTTAAACCCGTTTTATCCGAAACAGGCTAAAACCAAGAAAACATTGATTCAAAGCAGTAAACAGCTTTGTTACTGTTTCTAGGGTCAGAATGTGTGACAAACCAATGCATTTGACTATTTGTAAGAGTTCGGGATGAATTTGGAGTGTTTAGACAATAGTTAAACCCGTTATATTCCAAAATAGGCTTAAACCGAGAAAACAAGCTAAAACCGAGAGAAAACATTGATTCGAAGCAGTAAACAGCTATGTTACTCTTTCTTGGGTCAAAATATGTAACAATCCAATGCATTTAACTAATGATAAGAGTTTGGGTTGAATTTGGAGTGTTTAGACACCAATTTTACCCATTTTGTCGCGAAACAGGCTAAAACCGAGAAAACATTGATTCGAAGCAGTAAATATCTTTGTTACTATTTCTAGGGTCAAAAATGTGTGACAGTCCAATGTATTTGACTAATAGTAAGAGTTCTGGATGAATTTGGAGTGTTTAGACAACACTTAAACCGGTTTTATCCCAAAACAGGCTAAACCCGAGAAAACAGGCTAAAACAGAGAGAAAACATTGATTCGAAGCAGAAAACAGCTATGTTACTCTTTCTAGGGTCAAAATATGTTGTAACCATCCAATGCATTTGACTAATTATAAGATTTCGGGTTGAATTTGGAGCGTTTAGACACCACTTTTACCCATTTTGTCCCGGAACAGGCTAAAACCGAGAAAACATTGATTCTAAGCAGTAAACAGCTTTGGTACTGTTTCTAGCGTCAGAATTTGTGCCAATCTAAAGCATTTGACTTATTATAAGAGTTCGGAATGAATTTGGAGTGTTTAGACAATATTTAAACCCGTTTTATCCCGAAACAGGCTAAAACCAAGAAAACATTGATTCAAAGCAGTAAACAGCTTTGTTACTGTTTCTAGGGTCAGAATGTGTGACAAACCAATGCATTTGACTAATTATAAGAGTTCGGGATGAATTTGGAGTGTTTAGACAACAGTTAAACCCGTTATATCCCAAAATATGCATAAACCGAGAAAACAAGCTAAAACCGAGAAAAAACATTGATTCGAAGCAGTAAACAGCTATGTTATTAGAATGTACCAAGGAGGAGAGAGGAGAGGCCGGTAAGGCCGAACCTTGGAAGAAGAGAAGAAAGGCCGGAAAGGCCATGTAAAGGCCGGTAAGGCCATGTCCGTGTCCGTGAGCGACCATGTACCGTGTCCGGTACCATGTACCGTGTCCGTGAACGGACCCATGTCCGGTGAGCGGCCAGGTAGGCCGTGAACACCAGGAAGAGAAGGCCCATGAAGATGCCCGTCCGTACAGGTCCGTCCGTACAGGCCCGTCCGTACAGGCCCGTCCGTACAGGCCCGTCCGTACGGTCTCGGCCTGTTACGTACGGGCATCTTCATGGGCCTCTTCACAACACTCAAGTTTGTGTACTTAGGAGAAAGAGGATTAAGAATCAGTAATCTAGGCTATAGAAAACAGTAAATAAGGAAGATTTTAGGTGGATTTGAGAAGAGAATAGGCTGCCTTAAGGGCAGCCCCTAAATCGTTTACCCTAATCTCTCTACATTGGTGACATGAACAAGAACACAAGGTAGAGAGAGGAAAAATCGTTTCTCTTCTTTTATTCAATATTATTGTTGTGTTATTACATATGAGAGTGTATACAATGTAATATATGAGTACAAAATGTTATATGACCGTTAGAGAGAGAAGAAGGGAGATAGGGACATAAAGTGGTCTTCTCTTGGGCAAGACAATGGTGAAAGGGACAGCTCCTTCCTTCACCAACCAAAGGCCACGTGATTCTTCCTTCCCTTCCTTCCTTGTGCGCTTTTCCCTTCTTCTTCTTCCCATTGGCCTCTCTTTTCTTCTCTTCTTCCCATGGGCCTCTCTCTCTTGTAAGGCCTTGTTTTCCTTCTCTCAAACTCGGCCTTTCTCTTGTGAGGCCCCTTGGACCAAGCGCAGGCCGTACGGACGTAACAGGCCGAGACCGTACGGACGGGCCTGTACGGACGGGCCTGTACGGACGGGCCTGTACGGACGGACCTGTACGGACGGGCATCTTCATGGGCCTTCTCTTCCTGGTGTTCACGGCCTACCTGGCCGCTCACCGGACATGGGTCCGTTCACGGACACGGTACATGGTACCGGACACGGTACATGGTCGCTCACGGACACGGACATGGCCTTACCGGCCTTTACATGGCCTTTCCGGCCTTTCTTCTCTTCTTCCAAGGTTCGGCCTTACCGGCCTCTCCTCTCTCCTCCTTGGTACATTCTAATACTCCCCCGCACGCTTGATCGGTGGGACACCATGGGGACCAAAGATCAAGGGTGGACTAGTGTCATCTACCTCATTAAAAACCTCAACAAAGAAAACCTCTTGGGATAAAACTTTGTTAAGGGAAAAAGAGTATAGACTCCACTATCCATGATGTCCCTTGACCTTGGTTTGCAAAGAACTAGCTCCCTTCTCTTCATGATTTGAACCGCTCCTACTCCTTAGCCCACCTTGCCTTTAGCACATTCCTTATGATCTCCATCCTTGCGCCTTTAGAATTTCTTTGAGGCTCTCATAGTCTCCTTTACCCCTTAAACAAGTGATAAAGAAGAAAAGAATAAGGGTTTGCTATGAGGAATATCAAAGAAAATTTCTAAAAGTGTGACCATTTAAGAGAACATATTAAAGACTAAAGACTAGTAATGAAACTAAGGTAATGAATTTATGAATTAAAATAGAGAAGAGTTTAGAGCACAGCCTTTATGGTGTTTTGATGGATAGGAGGGAGAGAGTTGATCACTGTTGCGGTTTGGAATTCCTCCTTGAGACCGCTCCTACTCTAACCATGGTTTTTAAACCTGGTCAGTTTTATTTGTCAGACTGACACATGCCCACTGAATCGGACATAACTTTCGAACGGCTGCTCGGATTGGTATGATTCCACTTCCACTGGCAAGATGACTCTGTGGTCTCGAACTTTAATGAAGAACGCGGAAGCCGAATCGCAGTGGAAGGGTTTCGTCCGAGTCGATCTTTGAGACGCTTCGGCTGAGCTTTAAGTAAAGACTTTTGCTTGTGGCCGAGCAGAATCTGTGAGGTACGGTCTGAAGTCACTTGATCTCCCCCGTAACCTTTACTTGATGATGGGCTGAAACCTCATCACCTCAGTTGAAGCCTTGTGCATCACCGTTCTTGTGCACATCCAATCAACAGTTGAAACCTTGTGCATCACCTTTCCTAAAGACCATTGTGCACATCCGATCAACAACTTGGCACTAATACACATGTCCTTGGGCTGATTCATCACCTTCCACCAGCTCTCTCCACTAGAACTTCCTCCATAGCTTTATCTCTCTCGGTCAGCCTTAAATAGACCACCTCGCTCAAAAGAGTCTTCTGCTCTCCTCGGATGAGTCTAACCGCCGGAGTTTAATACCCAAAGCTTTATCTCTCTCGGTCAGCTTAATAGGTTACCTCGCTCAAAAGAGTCTTCTGCTCTCCTCGGGTAAACCTGACCGCCGGAGTTTATTACTATGGTGGTGAAACGTGTGGTCTAAGAAGCTTGATGGCCATTGGTTCTAACTCCAAGCATTGTGCTGCGCCTTCTCATGGCTTCTTTGTAGCCTTCAACCTCGCCACTTCTTCTTGAGATAGCAAGTGAGCTCCACACAATCTTCAAGTTTGAAACTGAAACCAAAATTTAATGGGACAGATTCTAAACAAGAGATTGTTAGGGGTTAGAGTATAGAGTGTAGAGTAGAGTATAGAGTGTAAATGGAGAATAAGTAACCAAAGAGAGTATAATAGAGTATATATATAAGAGAATGGGGGGTAGTATAAGATGGATGGAGTGTAGAATTGGACTCAAGAGTTCCAATGGACAGAGTTATACTCTGTTTTCTTGAGTTTGAGACAACTTTGACAGCCAAGAACAACCAACAAGACAATCTCTTTTGGTGCTTTAGTGGCTGAAACACATGGACCGATTGGAAAATTAATCTCTCCAACGGTTTAGACAAATTTCATGGTAGAATCACTTAAACAAAGTGTTCTCCAAGATCTTAAGGCTTTAGATCCACGAAAATAACATAAAGAAGATGCTTTTCGTGGTCACAAGCAAACAAGAAACAAAAGAGCCTTTGGAACACCCTATTGTCCATCGGTTAAAACAAAGCATTCTTGGACCAGCTTTAATCTCTTTGACCAAGCAGACCATATATGCGAAAAACAAGGTCTCTCTCTTCCTCAAGCGTGAATCCTAACCATGAACACAACCGATTTGCTCATTAGTTCATCACTACCTCATTTTGTACCCAACTTTCACCAAATCGGTAAAGCTTAAGAATGAGGCTTTTAAAGCTTAAGGATGGGGCTGTAAAATCGATTTCTCTTTACACACTTGGTCTACAAGTTCTAACAAGACAAGAGACCAAGCTTACTCAACATTGAGCTGTTAGAGAATCGTTTTTAACAACAAAAGCAAAGTTAAAGCTTTAAAGAACAAGGCTAAGCGAATTAACACTTAAGCAAAGTTTAAAACTTTCACTAAGCTATCTCCTAAGAGATTTAAACCTTGAGAACGAGTTTGAATCACCAAGAACAGAACCTGGGCTCTGATACCATGTTGGGATTTCAAGAGAGATGGCTCTTGACAAAGGAGAGACAACTCCCAAGGATTGAATCTCCTTATACCCACAACAAACTAGCTCATTCTCAAGGGGGAAGGAGAGGACATCAACTTGTGATGAACTCCCCACAAACAACCTCAATAGACCCCAAATACTAGATATAAATCGGATCTATGAGGAACAAACAGCCTAGTTTGAGACTTATCCTCTTCTAGTATCACAACACTCAAGTTTGTGTACTTAGGAGAAAGAGGATTAAGAATCAGTAATCTAGGCTATAGAAAACAGTAAATAAGGAAGATTTTAGGTGGATTTGAGAAGAGAATAGGCTGCCTTAAGGGCAGCCCCTAAATCGTTTACCCTAATCTCTCTACATTGGTGACATGAACAAGAACACAAGGTAGAGAGAGGAAAAATCGTTTCTCTTCTTTTATTCAATATTATTGTTGTGTTATTACATATGAGAGTGTATACAATGTAATATATGAGTACAAAATGTTATATGACCGTTAGAGAGAGAAGAAGGGAGATAGGGACATAAAGTGGTCTTCTCTTGGGCAAGACAATGGTGAAAGGGACAGCTCCTTCCTTCACCAACCAAAGGCCACGTGATTCTTCCTTCCCTTCCTTCCTTGTGCGCTTTTCCCTTCTTCTTCTTCCCATTGGCCTCTCTTTTCTTCTCTTCTTCCCATGGGCCTCTCTCTCTTGTAAGGCCTTGTTTTCCTTCTCTCAAACTCGGCCTTTCTCTTGTGAGGCCCCTTGGACCAAGCGCAGGCCGTACGGACGTAACAGGCCGAGACCGTACGGACGGGCCTGTACGGACGGGCCTGTACGGACGGGCCTGTACGGACGGACCTGTACGGACGGGCATCTTCATGGGCCTTCTCTTCCTGGTGTTCACGGCCTACCTGGCCGCTCACCGGACATGGGTCCGTTCACGGACACGGTACATGGTACCGGACACGGTACATGGTCGCTCACGGACACGGACATGGCCTTACCGGCCTTTACATGGCCTTTCCGGCCTTTCTTCTCTTCTTCCAAGGTTCGGCCTTACCGGCCTCTCCTCTCTCCTCCTTGGTACATTCTAATATATGTTACTCTTTCTTGGGTCAAAATATGTAACAATCCAATGCATTTGACTAATTGTAAGAGTTTGGGTTGAATTTGGAGTGTTTAGACACCAATTATCCCCATTTTGTCCCGAAATAGGCTAAAACCGAGAAAACATTGATTCGAAGCAGTAAATACCTTTGTTGCGATTTCTAGGGTCAGAATGTGTGACAATCCAATGCATTTGACTTAATGTAAAAGTTCGGAATGAATTTGGAGTGTTTAGACAATACTTAAACCCGTTTTATCCGAAACAGGCTAAAACCAAGAAAACATTGATTCAAAGCAGTAAACAGCTTTGTTACTGTTTCTAGGGTCAGAATGTCTGACAAACCAATGCATTTGACTAATTGTAAGAGTTCGGGATGAATTTGAGTGTTTAGACGATACTTAAACTCGTTTTATCCGAAACAGGCTAAAACCAAGAAAACATTGATTCAAAGCAGTAAACAGCTTTGTTACTGTTTCTAGGGTCAGAATGTGTGCCAATCTAATGCATTTGACTTATTGTAAGAGTTCGGAATGAATTTGGAGTGTTTAGACAAGCTAGGCTTAAACCGAGAAAACAAGCTAAAACCGAGAGAAAACATTGATTCGAAGCAGTAAACAGCTATGTTACTCTTTCTTGGGTCAAAATATGTAACAATTCAATGCATTTGACTAATGATAAGAGTTTGGGTTGAATTTGGAGTGTTTAGACACCAATTATACCCATTTTGTCGCGAAACAGGGTAAAACCGAGAAAACATTGATTCGAAGCAGTAAATAGCTTTGTTACTATTTCTAGGGTCAAAAATGTGTGACAGTCCAATGTATTTGACTAATAGTAAGAGTTATGGATGAATTCGGAGTGTTTAGACAACACTTAAACCGGTTTTATCCCAAAACAGGCTAAAACCGAGAAAACCGGCTAAAACAGAGAGAAAACATTGATTCGAAGCAGGAAACAGCTATGTTACTCTTTCTAGGGTCAAAATATGTAACAATCCAATGCATTTGACTAATTGTAAGAGTTTGGGTTGAATTTGGAGTGTTTAGACACCAATTATCCCCATTTTGTCCCGAAATAGGCTAAAACCGAGAAAACATTGATTCGAAGCAGTAAATATCTTTGTTGCGATTTCTAGGGTCAGAATGTGTGACAATCCAATGCATTTGACTTAATGCAAAAGTTCGGAATGAATTTGGAGTGTTTAGACAATACTTAAACCCGTTTTATCCGAAACAGGCTAAAACCAAGAAAACATTGATTCAAAGCAGTAAACAGCTTTGTTACTGTTTCTAGGGTCAGAATGTGTGACAAACCAATGCATTTGACTATTTGTAAGAGTTCGGGATGAATTTGGAGTGTTTAGACAATAGTTAAACCCGTTATATTCCAAAATAGGCTTAAACCGAGAAAACAAGCTAAAACCGAGAGAAAACATTGATTCGAAGCAGTAAACAGCTATGTTACTCTTTCTTGGGTCAAAATGTGTAACAATTCAATGCGTTTAACTAATGATAAGAGTTTGGGTTGAATTTGGAGTGTTTAGACACCAATTATACCCATTTTGTCGCGAAACAGGGTAAAACCGAGAAAACATTGATTCGAAGCAGTAAATAGCTTTGTTACTATTTCTAGGGTCAAAAATGTGTGACAGTCCAATGTATTTGACTAATAGTAAGAGTTATGGATGAATTCGGAGTGTTTAGACAACACTTAAACCGGTTTTATCCCAAAACAGGCTAAAACCGAGAAAACCGGCTAAAACAGAGAGAAAACATTGATTCGAAGCAGGAAACAGCTATGTTACTCTTTCTAGGGTCAAAATATGTAACAATCCAATGCATTTGACTAATTGTAAGAGTTTGGGTTGAATTTGGAGTGTTTAGACACCAATTATCCCCATTTTGTCCCGAAATAGGCTAAAACCGAGAAAACATTGATTCGAAGCAGTAAATATCTTTGTTGCGATTTCTAGGGTCAGAATGTGTGACAATCCAATGCATTTGACTTAATGCAAAAGTTCGGAATGAATTTGGAGTGTTTAGACAATACTTAAACCCGTTTTATCCGAAACAGGCTAAAACCAAGAAAACATTGATTCAAAGCAGTAAACAGCTTTGTTACTGTTTCTAGGGTCAGAATGTGTGACAAACCAATGCATTTGACTATTTGTAAGAGTTCGGGATGAATTTGGAGTGTTTAGACAATAGTTAAACCCGTTATATTCCAAAATAGGCTTAAACCGAGAAAACAAGCTAAAACCGAGAGAAAACATTGATTCGAAGCAGTAAACAGCTATGTTACTCTTTTTTGGGTCAAAATGTGTAACAATTCAATGCGTTTAACTAATGATAAGAGTTTGGGTTGAATTTGGAGTGTTTAGACACCAATTATACCCATTTTGTCGCGAAACAGGCTAAAACCGAGAAAACATTGATTCGAAGCAGTAAATAGCTTTGTTACTATTTCTAGGGTCAAAAATGTGTGACAGTCCAATGTATTTGACTAATAGTAAGAGTTCTGGATGAATTTGGAGTGTTTAGACAACACTTAAACCGGTTTTATCCCAAAACAGGCTAAAACCGAGAAAACAGGCTAAAACAGAGAGAAAACATTGATTCGAAGCAGAAAACAGCTATGTTACTCTTTCTAGGGTCAAAATATGTTGTAACAATCCAATGCATTTGACTAATTATAAGATTTCGGGTTGAATTTGGAGTGTTTAGACACCACTTTTACCCATTTTGTCCCGGAACAGGCTAAAACCGAGAAAACATTGATTCTAAGCAGTAAACAGCTTTGGTACTGTTTCTAGCGTCAGAATTTGTGCCAATCTAATGCATTTGACTTATTGTAAGAGTTCGGAATGAATTTGGAGTGTTTAGACAATATTTAAACCCGTTTTGTCGCGAAACAGGCTAAAACCGAGAAAACATTGATTCGAAGCAGTAAATAGCTTTGTTACTATTTCTAGGGTCAAAAATGTGTGACAGTCCAATGTATTTGACTAATTGTAAGAGTTCTGGATGAATTTGGAGTGTTTAGACAACACTTAAACCGGTTTTATCCCAAAACAGGCTAAAACCGAGAAAACAGGCTAAAACAGAGAGAAAACATTGATTCGAAGCAGTAAACAGCTATGTTACTCTTTCTTGGGTCAAAATATGTAACAATCCAATGCATTTGACTAATTATAAGAGTTTGGGTTGAATTTGGAGTGTTTAGACACCAATTATCCCCATTTTGTCCCGAAATAGGCTAAAACCGAGAAAACATTGATTCGAAGCAGTAAATATCTTTGTTGCGATTTCTAGGGTCAGAATGTGTGACAATCCAATGCATTTGACTTAATGCAAAAGTTCGGAATGAATTTGGAGTGTTTAGACAATACTTAAACCCGTTTTATCCGAAACAGGCTAAAACCAAGAAAACATTGATTCAAAGCAGTAAACAGCTTTGTTACTGTTTCTAGGGTCAGAATGTGTGACAAACCAATGCATTTGACTATTTGTAAGAGTTCGGGATGAATTTGGAGTGTTTAGACAATAGTTAAACCCTTTATATTCCAAAATAGGCTTAAACCGAGAAAACAAGCTAAAACCGAGAGAAAACATTGATTCGAAGCAGTAAACAGCTATGTTACTCTTTCTTGGGTCAAAATGTGTAACAATTCAATGCGTTTAACTAATGATAAGAGTTTGGGTTGAATTTGGAGTGTTTAGACACCAATTATCCCCATTTTGTCCCGAAATAGGCTAAAACCGAGAAAACATTGATTCGAAGCAGTAAATATCTTTGTTGCGATTTCTAGGGTCAGAATGTGTGACAATCCAATGCATTTGACTTAATGCAAAAGTTCGGAATGAATTTGGAGTGTTTAGACAATACTTAAACCCGTTTTATCCGAAAACAGGCTAAACCCGAGAAAACAGGCTAAAATAGAGAGAAAACATTGATTCGAAGCAGAAAACAGCTATGTTACTCTTTCTAGGGTCAAAATATGTTGTAACCATCCAATGCATTTGACTAATTATAAGATTTCGGGTTGAATTTGGAGCGTTTAGACACCACTTTTACCCATTTTGTCCCGGAACAGCTAAAACCGAGAAAACATTGATTCTAAGCAGTAAACAGCTTTGGTACTGTTTCTAGCGTCAGAATTTGTGCCAATCTAATGCCTTTGACTTATTGTAAGAGTTCGAAATGAATTTGGAGTGTTTAGACAATATTTAAACCCGTTTTATCCCGAAACAGGCTAAAACCAAGAAAACATTGATTCAAAGCAGTAAACAGCTTTGTTACTGTTTCTAGGGTCAGAATGTGTGACAAACCAATGCATTTGACTAATTATAAGAGTTCGGGATGAATTTGGAGTGTTTAGACAACAGTTAAACCCGTTATATCCCAAAATATGCATAAACCGAGAAAACAAGCTAAAACCGAGAAAAAACATTGATTCGAAGCAGTAAACAGCTATGTTACTCTTTCTTGGGTCAAAATATGTAACAATCCAATGCATTTGACTAATTGTAAGAGTTTGGGTTGAATTTGGAGTGTTTAGACACCAATTATCCCCATTTTGTCCCGAAATAGGCTAAAACCGAGAAAACATTGATTCGAAGCAGTAAATACCTTTGTTGCGATTTCTAGGGTCAGAATGTGTGACAATCCAATGCATTTGACTTAATGTAAAAGTTCGGAATGAATTTGGAGTGTTTAGACAATACTTAAACCCGTTTTATCCGAAACAGGCTAAAACCAAGAAAACATTGATTCAAAGCAGTAAACAGCTTTGTTACTGTTTCTAGGGTCAGAATGTGTGACAAACCAATGCATTTGACTAATTGTAAGAGTTCGGGATGAATTTGAGTGTTTAGACGATACTTAAACTCGTTTTATCCGAAACAGGCTAAAACCAAGAAAACATTGATTCAAAGCAGTAAACAGCTTTGTTACTGTTTCTAGGGTCAGAATGTGTGCCAATCTAATGCATTTGACTTATTGTAAGAGTTCGGAATGAATTTGGAGTGTTTAGACAAGCTAGGCTTAAACCGAGAAAACAAGCTAAAACCGAGAGAAAACATTGATTCGAAGCAGTAAACAGCTATGTTACTCTTTCTTGGGTCAAAATATGTAACAATTCAATGCATTTGACTAATGATAAGAGTTTGGGTTGAATTTGGAGTGTTTAGACACCAATTATACCCATTTTGTCGCGAAACAGGGTAAAACCGAGAAAACATTGATTCGAAGCAGTAAATAGCTTTGTTACTATTTCTAGGGTCAAAAATGTGTGACAGTCCAATGTATTTGACTAATAGTAAGAGTTATGGATGAATTTGGAGTGTTTAGACAACACTTAAACCGGTTTTATCCCAAAACAGGCTAAAACCGAGAAAACCGGCTAAAACAGAGAGAAAACATTGATTCGAAGCAGGAAACAGCTATCTTACTCTTTCTAGGGTCAAAATATGTAACAATCCAATGCATTTGACTAATTATAAGATTTCGGGTTGAATTTGAAGTGTTTAGACACCACTTTTACCCATTTTGTCCTGGAACAGGCTAAAACCGAGAAAACATTGATTCTAAGCAGTAAACAGCTTTATTACTGTTTTTAGGGTCAGAATGTGTGCCAATCTAATGCATTTGACTTATTGTAAGAGTTCGGAATGAATTTGGAGTGTTTAGACAATATTTAAACCCGTTTAATCCCGAAACAGGCTAAAACCAAGAAAACATTGATTCAAAGCAGTAAAAAGCTTTGTTACTGTTTCTAGGGTCAGAATGTGTGACAAACCAATGCATTTGACTAATTGTAAGAGTTTGGGATGAATTTCGAGTGTTTAGACAACAGTTAAACCCGTTATATCCCAAAAAAGGCATAACCCGAGAAAACAAGCTAAAACCGAGAGAAAACATTGATTCGAAGCAGTAAACAGCTATGTTACTCTTTCTTGGGTCAAAATATGTAACAATCCAATGCATTTGACTAATTATAAGAGTTTGGGTTGAATTTGGAGTGTTTAGACACCAATTATCCCCATTTTGTCCCGAAATAGGCTAAAACCGAGAAAACATTGATTCGAAGCAGTAAATATCTTTGTTGCGATTTCTAGGGTCAGAATGTGTGACAATCCAATGCATTTGACTTAATGCAAAAGTTCGGAATGAATTTGGAGTGTTTAGACAATACTTAAACCCGTTTTATCCGAAACAGGCTAAAACCAAGAAAACATTGATTCAAAGCAGTAAACAGCTTTGTTACTGTTTCTAGGGTCAGAATGTGTGACAAACCAATGCATTTGACTATTTGTAAGAGTTCGGGATGAATTTGGAGTGTTTAGACAATAGTTAAACCCGTTATATTCCAAAATAGGCTTAAACCGAGAAAACAAGCTAAAACCGAGAGAAAACATTGATTCGAAGCAGTAAACAGCTATGTTACTCTTTTTTGGGTCAAAATGTGTAACAATTCAATGCGTTTAACTAATGATAAGAGTTTGGGTTGAATTTGGAGTGTTTAGACACCAATTATACCCATTTTGTCGCGAAACAGGCTAAAACCGAGAAAACATTGATTCGAAGCAGTAAATAGCTTTGTTACTATTTCTAGGGTCAAAAATGTGTGACAGTCCAATGTATTTGACTAATAGTAAGAGTTCTGGATGAATTTGGAGTGTTTAGACAACACTTAAACCGGTTTTATCCCAAAACAGGCTAAAACCGAGAAAACAGGCTAAAACAGAGAGAAAACATTGATTCGAAGCAGAAAACAGCTATGTTACTCTTTCTAGGGTCAAAATATGTTGTAACAATCCAATGCATTTGACTAATTATAAGATTTCGGGTTGAATTTGGAGTGTTTAGACAGCACTTTTACCCATTTTGTCCCGGAACAGGCTAAAACCGAGAAAACATTGATTCTAAGCAGTAAACAGCTTTATTACTGTTTTTAGGGTCAGAATGTGTGCCAATCTAATGCATTTGACTTATTGTAAGAGTTCGGAATGAATTTGGAGTGTTTAGACAATATTTAAACCCGTTTTGTCGCGAAACAGGCTAAAACCGAGAAAACATTGATTCGAAGCAGTAAATAGCTTTGTTACTATTTCTAGGGTCAAAAATGTGTGACAGTCCAATGTATTTGACTAATTGTAAGAGTTCTGGATGAATTTGGAGTGTTTAGACAACACTTAAACCGGTTTTATCCCAAAACAGGCTAAAACCGAGAAAACAGGCTAAAACAGAGAGAAAACATTGATTCGAAGCAGTAAACAGCTATGTTACTCTTTCTTGGGTCAAAATATGTAACAATCCAATGCATTTGACTAATTATAAGAGTTTGGGTTGAATTTGGAGTGTTTAGACACCAATTATCCCCATTTTGTCCCGAAATAGGCTAAAACCGAGAAAACATTGATTCGAAGCAGTAAATATCTTTGTTGCGATTTCTAGGGTCAGAATGTGTGACAATCCAATGCATTTGACTTAATGCAAAAGTTCGGAATGAATTTGGAGTGTTTAGACAATACTTAAACCCGTTTTATCCGAAACAGGCTAAAACCAAGAAAACATTGATTCAAAGCAGTAAACAGCTTTGTTACTGTTTCTAGGGTCAGAATGTGTGACAAACCAATGCATTTGACTATTTGTAAGAGTTCGGGATGAATTTGGAGTGTTTAGACAATAGTTAAACCCGTTATATTCCAAAATAGGCTTAAACCGAGAAAACAAGCTAAAACCGAGAGAAAACATTGATTCGAAGCAGTAAACAGCTATGTTACTCTTTTTTGGGTCAAAATGTGTAACAATTCAATGCGTTTAACTAATGATAAGAGTTTGGGTTGAATTTGGAGTGTTTAGACACCAATTATACCCATTTTGTCGCGAAACAGGCTAAAACCGAGAAAACATTGATTCGAAGCAGTAAATAGCTTTGTTACTATTTCTAGGGTCAAAAATGTGTGACAGTCCAATGTATTTGACTAATAGTAAGAGTTCTGGATGAATTTGGAGTGTTTAGACAACACTTAAACCGGTTTTATCCCAAAACAGGCTAAAACCGAGAAAACAGGCTAAAACAGAGAGAAAACATTGATTCGAAGCAGAAAACAGCTATGTTACTCTTTCTAGGGTCAAAATATGTTGTAACAATCCAATGCATTTGACTAATTATAAGATTTCGGGTTGAATTTGGAGTGTTTAGACAGCACTTTTACCCATTTTGTCCCGGAACAGGCTAAAACCGAGAAAACATTGATTCTAAGCAGTAAACAGCTTTGGTACTGTTTCTAGCGTCAGAATTTGTGCCAATCTAATGCATTTGACTTATTGTAAGAGTTCGGAATGAATTTGGAGTGTTTAGACAATATTTAAACCCGTTTTGTCGCGAAACAGGCTAAAACCGAGAAAACATTGAGGGGGAGTATTGATCAAAAGAATAAGCCTAAGGCAGCCATGGCCGTCCGTACGAGTATTGAATATGGGCTGTCCGTACAAGTGTGGTGAAATGGCCGAGTCTTCTAGTGATAAGGAATGGAGAGGAGGCCTGCTCATCCTAAGCCCATTAGAAGACTCTAGAATTCCCAAGATAGCCGTTGGAGGGAAAGCGCAAGTGGAGCAAGAAGAGTCACGGGTGATGTTTGGTTTAAGGAGACTAAGACGGGTCGCTATCAACCTTGGGATTAGTCTCTTCTCTCTTCCTGTCCCTATCACTTAGCTGTGCGGTTTGTAAAGGGTGTAGCCCTAGAGTTTCTCATGATATAAATAGGCATTAGCCTACATTGTAACCGATATTCTAATGGAACAATAACCTAATCTTTTCTTCTTCCTCATTCTCTTTGTCTACCGATATCTCTCATCAATCTCTTGATTCTCTTCTTTATTCTACAAAGTCTTACATGGTATCAGAGCAAGTTCTTCGATTCTCTACAGTCTAATCTCATTCTCCTACTCATTTCTACACTCTAGTCTCCTTATCTTCGTCTCTTCTTACTCGCATCCCATTTATTCTCCGGGTAAAAGCTTTACCCATCGGTCCATAGAAATCCGACCATGGAAAACGCCAAGCCCATTGTTTCACCGGTTGTCCTAAAGGGGACAAACTACTTGCTGTGGACAAGAACCACAAGAACCGCCCTTGGAGGTCGTGGCCTTTGGAGTCATGTCGAGTCCGACTATGTCCCAAAGAAAAACCCCAAAGGAGAGGACGCTTCCGAGGCGGAAGCGGAGGAAGAGAGCGAGAGGAAGGCCAAATGGTTCCAAGAAGACCAAGTTGTCCTATCTGTTCTCCAAAACTCTCTGGACACGCCTATCCTTGAGGCCTACTCATATTGCGAGACGGCCAAGGAACTGTGGGAAACACTTAAAGGCGTGTATGGTAATGTCTCTAACATGACTAGAGTCTTTGAGGTCAAGAAGGCCATAAATGATCTTAACCAAGATGATGTGGAGTTCACTAAGCATCTTGGTAAGTTCCGTGCACTATGGTCCGAGCTTGACATGTTGCGGCCAAGTACACTTGAGGCAAGTGTGCTAAACGAAAGAAAGGAGCAAGACAAAGTCTTCGGACTCCTACTTACCTTGAACCCGTCCTTCAACGACCTCTTGAAGCACATCCTAAGGGCAGAGAAGCTCCCCTCCTTTGAGGATATTTGCTCCCAAATTCAGAAAGAGCAAGGATCCCTTGACTTGTTTAGCGGTAAGGGGGAGCTTGCTTCGGCCAACAAAGGAATGTACAAGCAAGAGGAGAGGAAGTTGTTGGTGTGCGACCACTGCAAGAAGCGGGGTCATCTGAAAGACAAGTGCTGGGTTCTCCATCCTCATCTCAAGCCGGCCAAGTTCAAAGCCAACCTCTCAAAGGAAGCGGTTAGCGATAAAGGAGCCGGATCATCAAAGCAGGGAGATGAGGTGGCCATGACCGCAGCCTACGGAGATGTGGTGAGGAAGTCAGACCTTGAGGCTCTCATCCGCTCCATTGCTTCACTCAAGGAGTCTGGTATCTCTTTCTTTACTTCTAGGCCTAGCAAATCGCTTGTTATTGACTCGGGAGCCTCACATCATATGATTAGTAACCCTAGTTTAATTGACAACATAAAACCGGCCTTAGGAAATGTTGTTATTGCAAATGGAGAACAAATACCAGTAAAGGGAATAGGGGACTTGAAACTATTTGATAAAACCTCAAAAGCTTTCTTTATGCCTACCTTTACCTCCAATTTACTATCGGTTAAGAGGGCCACAAATGATTTGAATTGTTATGCAATCTTTGGTCCTAACAATGTTTATTTTCAGGATATTGAGACTGGAAAGGTTCTTGGAGAAGGGCAAGGGAGTGGAGATCTCTATGTCCTAGAGAAAACCGATCCAAATTTATCCTCTACTAAGTCTTGTTTTGTTGTTGATTCGAATATGGTGTGGCATGCTAGGCTAGGCCACCCACATTCACGTGCTTTAGGGTTGATGTTTCCTAATATTTCTTTTGATAATTCTACTTGTGAACCTTGTATTCTTGGAAAACATTGCAAGTCTATCTTTCCTAAGTCAACTACTATTTATGAGAATTGTTTTGATTTGGTTCACTCAGATGTTTGGACATCACCATGCCTATCTAGAGATAATAACAAGTATTTTGTGACTTTTATTGATGAAAAATCAAAATACACTTGGATTACCTTGTTGCCATCTAAAGATAGAGTATTTGATGCCTTTATCAATTTTCAAAATTATGTGACTAATCACTTCAATGTTAAACTTAAGGTACTTAGGTCTGATAATGGGGGGGAATACACAAGTTGCAAGTTCAAAGAACATCTCTCCAAGCATGGCATTCTCCATCAAACTAGTTGTCCCTACACGCCACAACAAAATGGTGTGGCCGAGAGGAAGAACCGGCACCTCATGGAAGTGGCGCGGGCAATCATGTTCCATTCGAGTGTTCCTAAACGATATTGGGGTGATGCCGTGATGACTGCATGCTACCTAATCAACCGAACACCAACTAGAGTTCTTCATGACTTATCTCCATTTGAAGTACTAAACAAATTTAAACCATCTCTTGATCACTTACGAGTTTTCGGCTGTGTTTGTTTTGTGTTAGTACCAGGAGAACAAAGGAGTAAGCTGGATGCCAAAAGTACAAAGTGTATGTTCATTGGCTACTCCACCACACAAAAGGGGTACAAATGTTATGATCCGGCCACAAGTCGACTATATGTCTCTCGAGACGTCCGGTTTCTAGAACATATGGGCTACCATGACAAGAGGGATTGGAACAGCCTTAAAGATCTCTCTCACTCACCTAATGACCGAGCTTCGAGTCTACGGTTCCTTCTTGATCACCTTGGCAACCCATCTCCACCAACGGGTGCCGTGCGGCCAACACTAAGTCAAATTTCTACCGATGGTGGGTCTGACCAAGGAGATGCAAATGACAATGGTTCAGCCCAAGATGGTGAATCTCTCGGGTCTGGCCTACCCATAACCGGTGTTCCCGTCCCTGGCCCTACAACGGACACGCATGCTCCGGCGGCGGCCGAGGAAAACACGGAGACGGCTCCTACGGACGGTACGCCCACCGTGTTGCCTAGCGTGGATCCACTTCCGGCACCAGTCCTGCGTCGGAGCACCAGACCTCGATCAGATCCCTCCACTTGGAAGAACAAGCGTGTCTATTACAACAGCCAAGCTGTCGCTCATCCCATTCAGTCCGTTTGTTCCCTTGAGCTGTTACCTGCTGATCACCAAGCTTTCTTCGGCCAAGTGGACGCCAATTGGATCCCGCAGACATATGATGAAGCTAAGGAACATCAAGTTTGGTTAGATGCGGTCAAGAATGAAACTGGCGCCATGATCCGGAATCATACGTGGGACGAATCGGATCTTCCTCAAGGCAAGCGGGCAGTTAGCTCCAAATGGGTGTTTACCATAAAGTATTTGAGCAATGGTGACATTGAACGGCATAAAGCCAGGTTAGTGGCCCGTGGCTTCACCCAAACCTATGGCGCGGACTACACGGACACCTTTGCACCCGTGGCCAAGCTCCATACGGTTCGGGTTGTGCTGTCTCTTGCTGTCAACCTCTCATGGGACTTATGGCAGATGGATGTGAAGAACGCCTTCCTTCAAGGTGAACTTGATGAAGAAGTGTACATGACGCCTCCTCCCGGCCTTGAAGACATGGTTACACCCGGAAAAGTCTTGAGGCTACGTAAGGCCATCTATGGCCTTAAGCAGTCCCCACGAGCGTGGTACCACAAACTAAGCTCCACTCTCAAGACTGATGGTTTTACGCGATCGGAGGCTGATCATACTCTCTTCACGCGTCGCACCTCTATTGGTTGGGTGGTGGTGCTCATATACGTCGACGACATCATCGTGACTGGTGATGATAAGGCGGCCATTCAGGACACCAAGGACTCTCTCAAGTCGGTATTTGACATCAAGGACCTTGGGGAACTCAAATACTTTCTTGGTATTGAGATTTGTCGCTCACCGGAAGGACTCTTCCTCTCACAACGCAAGTTTACTCTTGACTTGTTAGAGGAGACTGGCAAGCTTGGTGTGTCTCCGGTTGCTACGCCCCTTGATGAAGATTACCAGCTCAAGCGAAAGGGGGAGAGCTTACGGGCAAAAGAAGGCCGACCTAAGGAACCAATGGACGAGCCATTCTTAGACGTCACACGCTACCGCCGGCTTGTAGGTAAGCTGATATACCTTACTATCACACGACCTGACATATCCTATGCTGTGAATCAGGTTAGCCAACATATGAAGGCACCAAGCAAGTACCAATGGAGTCAAGTCGAAAGGATCCTAAGCTATCTCAAGGGCAGTCCGGGTCAAGGTATTTGGATGGGCAAGAATGACAACACCGAAATCGTTGGCTATTGTGATGCGGATTACAATGGCGACACGCTGGATAGGAGATCCACCACTGGGTACTGCACGTTTGTTGGAGGCAACTTGGTTACATGGAGGTCTAAGAAACAAAAGGTGGTTTCATGCTCTAGCGCCGAGGCCGAGTATAGAGCTATGAGGAAGCTCACTAACGAGATGACATGGCTGAAGGGTCTACTCAAGGACTTAGGCATCGAAACAAAGCAGCCCATGACCATGCATTGCGACAATGAAGCGGCCATCCACATTGCTACAAACTCGGTCTTTCATGAGAGGACCAAGCACATAGAAAGCGATTGCCACAAGGTGAGAGAGAAGATTGAAGAAGGAGTGGTGTTACCATGCCACACAAGGAGTCAAGATCAGCTAGCTGACATCTTCACCAAGTCTGCAAGCTCCAAGGTTTGTGATCACATCTATAGCAAACTTGGACTTGTAGACATTACACGGCCATGATCAAGCTTCTCTAATCCGTGGACAGCACACTCTTTTTCCCTCGACTTGGTTTTGTCCCATGAGGTTTTCTAAGTCAAGGTTTTTAATGAGGTGCTGCTTCACGGGTTCCAAGCTTAGCCATTTCATTAGGCTAAGCTTGAGGGGGAGTATTGATCAAAAGAATAAGCCTAAGGCAGCCATGGCCGTCCGTACGAGTATTGAATATGGGCTGTCCGTACAAGTGTGGTGAAATGGCCGAGTCTTCTAGTGATAAGGAATGGAGAGGAGGCCTGCTCATCCTAAGCCCATTAGAAGACTCTAGAATTCCCAAGATAGCCGTTGGAGGGAAAGCGCAAGTGGAGCAAGAAGAGTCACGGGTGATGTTTGGTTTAAGGAGACTAAGACGGGTCGCTATCAACCTTGGGATTAGTCTCTTCTCTCTTCCTGTCCCTATCACTTAGCTGTGCGGTTTGTAAAGGGTGTAGCCCTAGAGTTTCTCATGATATAAATAGGCATTAGCCTACATTGTAACCGATATTCTAATGGAACAATAACCTAATCTTTTCTTCTTCCTCATTCTCTTTGTCTACCGATATCTCTCATCAATCTCTTGATTCTCTTCTTTATTCTACAAAGTCTTACAGTTTAGACAATAGTTAAACCCTTTATATTCCAAAATAGGCTTAAACCGAGAAAACAAGCTAAAACCGAGAGAAAACATTGATTCGAAGCAGTAAACAGCTATGTTACTCTTTCTTGGGTCAAAATGTGTAACAATTCAATGCGTTTAACTAATGATAAGAGTTTGGGTTGAATTTGGAGTGTTTAGACACCAATTATCCCCATTTTGTCCCGAAATAGGCTAAAACCGAGAAAACATTGATTCGAAGCAGTAAATATCTTTGTTGCGATTTCTAGGGTCAGAATGTGTGACAATCCAATGCATTTGACTTAATGCAAAAGTTCGGAATGAATTTGGAGTGTTTAGACAATACTTAAACCCGTTTTATCCGAAACAGGCTAAAACCAAGAAAACATTGATTCAAAGCAGTAAACAGCTTTGTTACTGTTTCTAGGGTCAGAATGTGTGACAAACCAATGCATTTGACTATTTGTAAGAGTTCGGGATGAATTTGGAGTGTTTAGACAATAGTTAAACCCTTTATATTCCAAAATAGGCTTAAACCGAGAAAACAAGCTAAAACCGAGAGAAAACATTGATTCGAAGCAGTAAACAGCTATGTTACTCTTTCTTGGGTCAAAATGTGTAACAATTCAATGCGTTTAACTAATGATAAGAGTTTGGGTTGAATTTGGAGTGTTTAGACACCAATTATCCCCATTTTGTCCCGAAATAGGCTAAAACCGAGAAAACATTGATTCGAAGCAGTAAATATCTTTGTTGCGATTTCTAGGGTCAGAATGTGTGACAATCCAATGCATTTGACTTAATGCAAAAGTTCGGAATGAATTTGGAGTGTTTAGACAATACTTAAACCCGTTTTATCCGAAACAGGCTAAAACCAAGAAAACATTGATTCAAAGCAGTAAACAGCTTTGTTACTGTTTCTAGGGTCAGAATGTGTGACAAACCAATGCATTTGACTATTTGTAAGAGTTCGGGATGAATTTGGAGTGTTTAGACAATAGTTAAACCCTGTATATTCCAAAATAGGCTTAAACCGAGAAAACAAGCTAAAACCGAGAGAAAACATTGATTCGAAGCAGTAAACAGCTACGTGACTCTTTCTTGGGTCAAAATGTGTAACAATTCAATGCGTTTAACTAATGATAAGAGTTTGGGTTGAATTTGGAGTGTTTAGACACCAATTATACCCATTTTGTCGCGAAACAGGCTAAAACCGAGAAAACATTGATTCGAAGCAGTAAATATCTTTGTTACTATTTCTAGGGTCAAAAATGTGTGACAGTCCAATGTATTTGACTAATAGTAAGAGTTCTGGATGAATTTGGAGTGTTTAGACAACACTTAAACCGGTTTTATCCCAAAACAGGCTAAAACCGAGAAAACAGGCTAAAACAGAGAGAAAACATTGATTCGAAGCAGAAAACAGCTATGTTACTCTTTCTAGGGTCAAAATGTGTAACAATTCAATGCGTTTAACTAATGATAAGAGTTTGGGTTGAATTTGGAGTGTTTAGACACCAATTATACCCATTTTGTCGCGAAACAGGCTAAAACCGAGAAAACATTGATTCGAAGCAGTAAATAGCTTTGTTACTATTTCTAGGGTCAAAAATGTGTGACAGTCCAATGTATTTGACTAATAGTAAGAGTTCTGGATGAATTTGGAGTGTTTAGACAACACTTAAACCGGTTTTATCCCAAAACAGGCTAAAACCGAGAAAACAGGCTAAAACAGAGAGAAAACATTGATTCGAAGCAGAAAACAGCTATGTTACTCTTTCTAGGGTCAAAATATGTTGTAACAATCCAATGCATTTGACTAATTATAAGATTTCGGGTTGAATTTGGAGTGTTTAGACACCACTTTTACCCATTTTGTCCCGGAACAGGCTAAAACCGAGAAAACATTGATTCTAAGCAGTAAACAGCTTTGGTACTGTTTCTAGCGTCAGAATTTGTGCCAATCTAATGCATTTGACTTATTGTAAGAGTTCGGAATGAATTTGGAGTGTTTAGACAATATTTAAACCCGTTTTGTCGCGAAACAGGCTAAAACCGAGAAAACATTGATTCGAAGCAGTAAATAGCTTTGTTACTATTTCTAGGGTCAAAAATGTGTGACAGTCCAATGTATTTGACTAATTGTAAGAGTTCTGGATGAATTTGGAGTGTTTAGACAACACTTAAACCGGTTTTATCCCAAAACAGGCTAAAACCGAGAAAACAGGCTAAAACAGAGAGAAAACATTGATTCGAAGCAGTAAACAGCTATGTTACTCTTTCTTGGGTCAAAATATGTAACAATCCAATGCATTTGACTAATTATAAGAGTTTGGGTTGAATTTGGAGTGTTTAGACACCAATTATCCCCATTTTGTCCCGAAATAGGCTAAAACCGAGAAAACATTGATTCGAAGCAGTAAATATCTTTGTTGCGATTTCTAGGGTCAGAATGTGTGACAATCCAATGCATTTGACTTAATGCAAAAGTTCGGAATGAATTTGGAGTGTTTAGACAATACTTAAACCCGTTTTATCCGAAACAGGCTAAAACCAAGAAAACATTGATTCAAAGCAGTAAACAGCTTTGTTACTGTTTCTAGGGTCAGAATGTGTGACAAACCAATGCATTTGACTAATTATAAGAGTTCGGGATGAATTTGGAGTGTTTAGACAACAGTTAAACCCGTTATATCCCAAAATATGCATAAACCGAGAAAACAAGCTAAAACCGAGAAAAAACATTGATTCGAAGCAGTAAACAGCTATGTTACTCTTTCTTGGGTCAAAATATGTAACAATCCAATGCATTTGACTAATTGTAAGAGTTTGGGTTGAATTTGGAGTGTTTAGACACCAATTATCCCCATTTTGTCCCGAAATAGGCTAAAACCGAGAAAACATTGATTCGAAGCAGTAAATACCTTTGTTGCGATTTCTAGGGTCAGAATGTGTGACAATCCAATGCATTTGACTTAATGTAAAAGTTCGGAATGAATTTGGAGTGTTTAGACAATACTTAAACCCGTTTTATCCGAAACAGGCTAAAACCAAGAAAACATTGATTCAAAGCAGTAAACAGCTTTGTTACTGTTTCTAGGGTCAGAATGTGTGACAAACCAATGCATTTGACTAATTGTAAGAGTTCGGGATGAATTTGAGTGTTTAGACGATACTTAAACTCGTTTTATCCGAAACAGGCTAAAACCAAGAAAACATTGATTCAAAGCAGTAAACAGCTTTGTTACTGTTTCTAGGGTCAGAATGTGTGCCAATCTAATGCATTTGACTTATTGTAAGAGTTCGGAATGAATTTGGAGTGTTTAGACAAGCTAGGCTTAAACCGAGAAAACAAGCTAAAACCGAGAGAAAACATTGATTCGAAGCAGTAAACAGCTATGTTACTCTTTCTTGGGTCAAAATATGTAACAATTCAATGCATTTGACTAATGATAAGAGTTTGGGTTGAATTTGGAGTGTTTAGACACCAATTATACCCATTTTGTCGCGAAACAGGGTAAAACCGAGAAAACATTGATTCGAAGCAGTAAATAGCTTTGTTACTATTTCTAGGGTCAAAAATGTGTGACAGTCCAATGTATTTGACTAATAGTAAGAGTTATGGATGAATTTGGAGTGTTTAGACAACACTTAAACCGGTTTTATCCCAAAACAGGCTAAAACCGAGAAAACCGGCTAAAACAGAGAGAAAACATTGATTCGAAGCAGGAAACAGCTATGTTACTCTTTCTAGGGTCAAAATATGTAACAATCCAATGCATTTGACTAATTATAAGATTTCGGGTTGAATTTGAAGTGTTTAGACACCACTTTTACCCATTTTGTCCTGGAACAGGCTAAAACCGAGAAAACATTGATTCTAAGCAGTAAACAGCTTTATTACTGTTTTTAGGGTCAGAATGTGTGCCAATCTAATGCATTTGACTTATTGTAAGAGTTCGGAATGAATTTGGAGTGTTTAGACAATATTTAAACCCGTTTAATCCCGAAACAGGCTAAAACCAAGGAAACATTGATTCAAAGCAGTAAAAAGCTTTGTTACTGTTTCTAGGGTCAGAATGTGTGACAAACCAATGCATTTGACTAATTGTAAGAGTTTGGGATGAATTTCGAGTGTTTAGACAACAGTTAAACCCGTTATATCCCAAAAAAGGCATAACCCGAGAAAACAAGCTAAAACCGAGAGAAAACATTGATTCGAAGCAGTAAACAGCTATGTTACTCTTTCTTGGGTCAAAATATGTAACAATCCAATGCATTTGACTAATTATAAGAGTTTGGGTTGAATTTGGAGTGTTTAGACACCAATTATCCCCATTTTGTCCCGAAATAGGCTAAAACCGAGAAAACATTGATTCGAAGCAGTAAATATCTTTGTTGCGATTTCTAGGGTCAGAATGTGTGACAATCCAATGCATTTGACTTAATGCAAAAGTTCGGAATGAATTTGGAGTGTTTAGACAATACTTAAACCCGTTTTATCCGAAACAGGCTAAAACCAAGAAAACATTGATTCAAAGCAGTAAACAGCTTTGTTACTGTTTCTAGGGTCAGAATGTGTGACAAACCAATGCATTTGACTATTTGTAAGAGTTCGGGATGAATTTGGAGTGTTTAGACAATAGTTAAACCCGTTATATTCCAAAATAGGCTTAAACCGAGAAAACAAGCTAAAACCGAGAGAAAACATTGATTCGAAGCAGTAAACAGCTATGTTACTCTTTTTTGGGTCAAAATGTGTAACAATTCAATGCGTTTAACTAATGATAAGAGTTTGGGTTGAATTTGGAGTGTTTAGACACCAATTATACCCATTTTGTCGCGAAACAGGCTAAAACCGAGAAAACATTGATTCGAAGCAGTAAATAGCTTTGTTACTATTTCTAGGGTCAAAAATGTGTGACAGTCCAATGTATTTGACTAATAGTAAGAGTTCTGGATGAATTTGGAGTGTTTAGACAACACTTAAACCGGTTTTATCCCAAAACAGGCTAAAACCGAGAAAACAGGCTAAAACAGAGAGAAAACATTGATTCGAAGCAGAAAACAGCTATGTTACTCTTTCTAGGGTCAAAATATGTTGTAACAATCCAATGCATTTGACTAATTATAAGATTTCGGGTTGAATTTGGAGTGTTTAGACACCACTTTTACCCATTTTGTCCCGGAACAGGCTAAAACCGAGAAAACATTGATTCTAAGCAGTAAACAGCTTTGGTACTGTTTCTAGCGTCAGAATTTGTGCCAATCTAATGCATTTGACTTATTGTAAGAGTTCGGAATGAATTTGGAGTGTTTAGACAATATTTAAACCCGTTTTGTCGCGAAACAGGCTAAAACCGAGAAAACATTGATTCGAAGCAGTAAATAGCTTTGTTACTATTTCTAGGGTCAAAAATGTGTGACAGTCCAATGTATTTGACTAATTGTAAGAGTTCTGGATGAATTTGGAGTGTTTAGACAACACTTAAACCGGTTTTATCCCAAAACAGGCTAAAAACGAGAAAACAGGCTAAAACAGAGAGAAAACATTGATTCGAAGCAGTAAACAGCTATGTTACTCTTTCTTGGGTCAAAATATGTAACAATCCAATGCATTTGACTAATTATAAGAGTTTGGGTTGAATTTGGAGTGTTTAGACACCAATTATCCCCATTTTGTCCCGAAATAGGCTAAAACCGAGAAAACATTGATTCGAAGCAGTAAATATCTTTGTTGCGATTTCTAGGGTCAGAATGTGTGACAATCCAATGCATTTGACTTAATGCAAAAGTTCGGAATGAATTTGGAGTGTTTAGACAATACTTAAACCCGTTTTATCCGAAACAGGCTAAAACCAAGAAAACATTGATTCAAAGCAGTAAACAGCTTTGTTACTGTTTCTAGGGTCAGAATGTGTGACAAACCAATGCATTTGACTATTTGTAAGAGTTCGGGATGAATTTGGAGTGTTTAGACAATAGTTAAACCCTTTATATTCCAAAATAGGCTTAAACCGAGAAAACAAGCTAAAACCGAGAGAAAACATTGATTCGAAGCAGTAAACAGCTATGTTACTCTTTCTTGGGTCAAAATGTGTAACAATTCAATGCGTTTAACTAATGATAAGAGTTTGGGTTGAATTTGGAGTGTTTAGACACCAATTATCCCCATTTTGTCCCGAAATAGGCTAAAACCGAGAAAACATTGATTCGAAGCAGTAAATATCTTTGTTGCGATTTCTAGGGTCAGAATGTGTGACAATCCAATGCATTTGACTTAATGCAAAAGTTCGGAATGAATTTGGAGTGTTTAGACAATACTTAAACCCGTTTTATCCGAAACAGGCTAAAACCAAGAAAACATTGATTCAAAGCAGTAAACAGCTTTGTTACTGTTTCTAGGGTCAGAATGTGTGACAAACCAATGCATTTGACTATTTGTAAGAGTTCGGGATGAATTTGGAGTGTTTAGACAATAGTTAAACCCGTTATATTCCAAAATAGGCTTAAACCGAGAAAACAAGCTAAAACCGAGAGAAAACATTGATTCGAAGCAGTAAACAGCTATGTTACTCTTTCTTGGGTCAAAATATGTAACAATTCAATGCATTTGACTAATGATAAGAGTTTGGGTTGAATTTGGAGTGTTTAGACACCAATTATACCCATTTTGTCGCGAAACAGGGTAAAACCGAGAAAACATTGATTCGAAGCAGTAAATAGCTTTGTTACTATTTCTAGGGTCAAAAATGTGTGACAGTCCAATGTATTTGACTAATAGTAAGAGTTATGGATGAATTTGGAGTGTTTAGACAACACTTAAACCGGTTTTATCCCAAAACAGGCTAAAACCGAGAAAACCGGCTAAAACAGAGAGAAAACATTGATTCGAAGCAGGAAACAGCTATGTTACTCTTTCTAGGGTCAAAATATGTAACAATCCAATGCATTTGACTAATTATAAGATTTCGGGTTGAATTTGAAGTGTTTAGACACCACTTTTACCCATTTTGTCCTGGAACAGGCTAAAACCGAGAAAACATTGATTCTAAGCAGTAAACAGCTTTATTACTGTTTTTAGGGTCAGAATGTGTGCCAATCTAATGCATTTGACTTATTGTAAGAGTTCGGAATGAATTTGGAGTGTTTAGACAATATTTAAACCCGTTTAATCCCGAAACAGGCTAAAACCAAGGAAACATTGATTCAAAGCAGTAAAAAGCTTTGTTACTGTTTCTAGGGTCAGAATGTGTGACAAACCAATGCATTTGACTAATTGTAAGAGTTTGGGATGAATTTCGAGTGTTTAGACAACAGTTAAACCCGTTATATCCCAAAAAAGGCATAACCCGAGAAAACAAGCTAAAACCGAGAGAAAACATTGATTCGAAGCAGTAAACAGCTATGTTACTCTTTCTTGGGTCAAAATATGTAACAATCCAATGCATTTGACTAATTATAAGAGTTTGGGTTGAATTTGGAGTGTTTAGACACCAATTATCCCCATTTTGTCCCGAAATAGGCTAAAACCGAGAAAACATTGATTCGAAGCAGTAAATATCTTTGTTGCGATTTCTAGGGTCAGAATGTGTGACAATCCAATGCATTTGACTTAATGCAAAAGTTCGGAATGAATTTGGAGTGTTTAGAAAATACTTAAACCCGTTTTATCCGAAACAGGCTAAAACCAAGAAAACATTGATTCAAAGCAGTAAACAGCTTTGTTACTGTTTCTAGGGTCAGAATGTGTGACAAACCAATGCATTTGACTATTTGTAAGAGTTCGGGATGAATTTGGAGTGTTTAGACAATAGTTAAACCCGTTATATTCCAAAATAGGCTTAAACCGAGAAAACAAGCTAAAACCGAGAGAAAACATTGATTCGAAGCAGTAAACAGCTATGTTACTCTTTTTTGGGTCAAAATGTGTAACAATTCAATGCGTTTAACTAATGATAAGAGTTTGGGTTGAATTTGGAGTGTTTAGACACCAATTATACCCATTTTGTCGCGAAACAGGCTAAAACCGAGAAAACATTGATTCGAAGCAGTAAATAGCTTTGTTACTATTTCTAGGGTCAAAAATGTGTGACAGTCCAATGTATTTGACTAATAGTAAGAGTTCTGGATGAATTTGGAGTGTTTAGACAACACTTAAACCGGTTTTATCCCAAAACAGGCTAAAACCGAGAAAACAGGCTAAAACAGAGAGAAAACATTGATTCGAAGCAGAAAACAGCTATGTTACTCTTTCTAGGGTCAAAATATGTTGTAACAATCCAATGCATTTGACTAATTATAAGATTTCGGGTTGAATTTGGAGTGTTTAGACACCACTTTTACCCATTTTGTCCCGGAACAGGCTAAAACCGAGAAAACATTGATTCTAAGCAGTAAACAGCTTTGGTACTGTTTCTAGCGTCAGAATTTGTGCCAATCTAATGCATTTGACTTATTGTAAGAGTTCGGAATGAATTTGGAGTGTTTAGACAATATTTAAACCCGTTTTGTCGCGAAACAGGCTAAAACCGAGAAAACATTGATTCGAAGCAGTAAATAGCTTTGTTACTATTTCTAGGGTCAAAAATGTGTGACAGTCCAATGTATTTGACTAATTGTAAGAGTTCTGGATGAATTTGGAGTGTTTAGACAACACTTAAACCGGTTTTATCCCAAAACAGGCTAAAAACGAGAAAACAGGCTAAAACAGAGAGAAAACATTGATTCGAAGCAGTAAACAGCTATGTTACTCTTTCTTGGGTCAAAATATGTAACAATCCAATGCATTTGACTAATTATAAGAGTTTGGGTTGAATTTGGAGTGTTTAGACACCAATTATCCCCATTTTGTCCCGAAATAGGCTAAAACCGAGAAAACATTGATTCGAAGCAGTAAATATCTTTGTTGCGATTTCTAGGGTCAGAATGTGTGACAATCCAATGCATTTGACTTAATGCAAAAGTTCGGAATGAATTTGGAGTGTTTAGACAATACTTAAACCCGTTTTATCCGAAACAGGCTAAAACCAAGAAAACATTGATTCAAAGCAGTAAACAGCTTTGTTACTGTTTCTAGGGTCAGAATGTGTGACAAACCAATGCATTTGACTATTTGTAAGAGTTCGGGATGAATTTGGAGTGTTTAGACAATAGTTAAACCCTTTATATTCCAAAATAGGCTTAAACCGAGAAAACAAGCTAAAACCGAGAGAAAACATTGATTCGAAGCAGTAAACAGCTATGTTACTCTTTCTTGGGTCAAAATGTGTAACAATTCAATGCGTTTAACTAATGATAAGAGTTTGGGTTGAATTTGGAGTGTTTAGACACCAATTATCCCCATTTTGTCCCTAAATAGGCTAAAACCGAGAAAACATTGATTCGAAGCAGTAAATATCTTTGTTGCGATTTCTAGGGTCAGAATGTGTGACAATCCAATGCATTTGACTTAATGCAAAAGTTCGGAATGAATTTGGAGTGTTTAGACAATACTTAAACCCGTTTTATCCGAAACAGGCTAAAACCAAAAAAACATTGATTCAAAGCAGTAAACAGCTTTGTTACTGTTTCTAGGGTCAGAATGTGTGACAAACCAATGCATTTGACTATTTGTAAGAGTTCGGGATGAATTTGGAGTGTTTAGACAATAGTTAAACCCGTTATATTCCAAAATAGGCTTAAACCGAGAAAACAAGCTAAAACCGAGAGAAAACATTGATTCGAAGCAGTAAACAGCTATGTTACTCTTTTTTGGGTCAAAATGTGTAACAATTCAATGCGTTTAACTAATGATAAGAGTTTGGGTTGAATTTGGAGTGTTTAGACACCAATTATACCCATTTTGTCGCGAAACAGGCTAAAACCGAGAAAACATTGATTCGAAGCAGTAAATAGCTTTGTTACTATTTCTAGGGTCAAAAATGTGTGACAGTCCAATGTATTTGACTAATAGTAAGAGTTCTGGATGAATTTGGAGTGTTTAGACAACACTTAAACCGGTTTTATCCCAAAACAGGCTAAAACCGAGAAAACAGGCTAAAACAGAGAGAAAACATTGATTCGAAGCAGAAAACAGCTATGTTACTCTTTCTAGGGTCAAAATATGTTGTAACAATCCAATGCATTTGACTAATTATAAGATTTCGGGTTGAATTTGGAGTGTTTAGACACCACTTTTACCCATTTTGTCCCGGAACAGGCTAAAACCGAGAAAACATTGATTCTAAGCAGTAAACAGCTTTGGTACTGTTTCTAGCGTCAGAATTTGTGCCAATCTAATGCATTTGACTTATTGTAAGAGTTCGGAATGAATTTGGAGTGTTTAGACAATATTTAAACCCGTTTTGTCGCGAAACAGGCTAAAACCGAGAAAACATTGATTCGAAGCAGTAAATAGCTTTGTTACTATTTCTAGGGTCAAAAATGTGTGACAGTCCAATGTATTTGACTAATTGTAAGAGTTCTGGATGAATTTGGAGTGTTTAGACAACACTTAAACCGGTTTTATCCCAAAACAGGCTAAAACCGAGAAAACAGGCTAAAACAGAGAGAAAACATTGATTCGAAGCAGTAAACAGCTATGTTACTCTTTCTTGGGTCAAAATATGTAACAATCCAATGCATTTGACTAATTATAAGAGTTTGGGTTGAATTTGGAGTGTTTAGACACCAATTATCCCCATTTTGTCCCGAAATAGGCTAAAACCGAGAAAACATTGATTCGAAGCAGTAAATATCTTTGTTGCGATTTCTAGGGTCAGAATGTGTGACAATCCAATGCATTTGACTTAATGCAAAAGTTCGGAATGAATTTGGAGTGTTTAGACAATACTTAAACCCGTTTTATCCGAAACAGGCTAAAACCAAGAAAACATTGATTCAAAGCAGTAAACAGCTTTGTTACTGTTTCTAGGGTCAGAATGTGTGACAAACCAATGCATTTGACTATTTGTAAGAGTTCGGGATGAATTTGGAGTGTTTAGACAATAGTTAAACCCTTTATATTCCAAAATAGGCTTAAACCGAGAAAACAAGCTAAAACCGAGAGAAAACATTGATTCGAAGCAGTAAACAGCTATGTTACTCTTTCTTGGGTCAAAATGTGTAACAATTCAATGCGTTTAACTAATGATAAGAGTTTGGGTTGAATTTGGAGTGTTTAGACACCAATTATCCCCATTTTGTCCCGAAATAGGCTAAAACCGAGAAAACATTGATTCGAAGCAGTAAATATCTTTGTTGCGATTTCTAGGGTCAGAATGTGTGACAATCCAATGCATTTGACTTAATGCAAAAGTTCGGAATGAATTTGGAGTGTTTAGACAATACTTAAACCCGTTTTATCCGAAACAGGCTAAAACCAAGAAAACATTGATTCAAAGCAGTAAACAGCTTTGTTACTGTTTCTAGGGTCAGAATGTGTGACAAACCAATGCATTTGACTATTTGTAAGAGTTCGGGATGAATTTGGAGTGTTTAGACAATAGTTAAACCCGTTATATTCCAAAATAGGCTTAAACCGAGAAAACAAGCTAAAACCGAGAGAAAACATTGATTCGAAGCAGTAAACAGCTATGTTACTCTTTTTTGGGTCAAAATGTGTAACAATTCAATGCGTTTAACTAATGATAAGAGTTTGGGTTGAATTTGGAGTGTTTAGACACCAATTATGTTAGAATTTAGAGAGTGAGCTGCAAGATACACTCTACTCCAATATAAACTCACAAGAACACTTAAAGCGGAATTTGTGTGTTCATGTGTAAAGCCTTTAAGATACAACTCAATGAGAGTGTTCTTAAGGTAAAGAAGGAGTTATACACGCCAATATAAGCTGTGTATACTCAAGAATAAGTATGAGAGGCAACAGCACTCTCACACCAAAGATAACCCAATAACCCTTTAGAGTAGTTTAGAGAATAGTGAAGAGTATAGAATGAAAGAAAGGTAGAGACCAAGCATTGCCAAAGCTTGGTCTCTCCATGAGAGTATAGAGACTAGAATCTACCCATTTGAATGTATAAGAAACGATTTTGGTAAAGGGAAAAAACCCCCCATTGGAGAGCTTATCTTTATTAATGATATGTGTTACTTATTTATACAAGGAGTGAATGGGATATATGTCTCCCTTCTAAACCTAAGTGCAACGGCCACATATACATACACATATATACATTTGAGTGTGTAGAAAGTGACATGAAGAGAGAGGGAAGCTAGTCCCAAGTGTGTGGATAGTGACAGCTCCAAAGTGACCTCTTAAGCCAACATGTGACTCTCCCACTTGTTCCTTCTTTCTCTAATAGCAACTTGTGATCTTTGAATGTTGTTGGACGACCAAGAGTGATAGGGACACCTCCTAAACGGATCTTTAGGTCCCATGTGCCTCCTTGTAACTTGCATTGACTCCAAACTCACATGGGACCACTTTTTGCCGCCCAAACTCTATTTGAATCCTAGGGCCTTCTTCACTCCATTCATTGGCCCTAGGTTTGTACATATTTATCAACATCTTGACCCTACATTTGCACAACTTCATCTTCAAGACTAACCCGAAGTTTGCACATTCTTCTTCGGTAGTTTAACATCGGTTTAGCACATCTTGATCTTGATAACTTATGACCCGGATTATGCACACGCTGTGTGGTCTTGATAACTTGACCCGGACTTTGCACATTCCTTTCTTGATGGAGAGTGGCGAGTGAACTCCCGGGTGTGTGACTTCTTCATCCGGTTCAATACTCCCCCTCAAGCTTAAGTGTAGAGAGATCGGAGGTTAAGCTTGAAGCTTCATGAGCCTTCTTTGAACTTCAACATTCTCATTGGATCTTCCTCTCTAATACTCCCCCTCAAGCTTGGGCGGTGGGGACCAAAGACCAAGCTTGCAACACACAAAGAACTACCTCATTAAAAACCTTAGCAAAGAAAACCACTTGGGATAAAACTTTGCCAAGGGAAAAAGAGTATAGCCTTCATGGTTGAATTGTGTAGCTTTGCCCTTGGTTTGAATGTGGGATGTCTTTGGCTTCTTGCTTCTTTCTCTCACACACCATTGCTCCATTATCCAAGTGAACCTCTTCTTCTCATCTATCTTACAAATGGCTTTGTTTCTTTTACACCTTCAACAAAAGATATAAAGAGATTCTTAAGTATAATTGCCATAAGAATAATATTAAGCTTAGATTGAGACATGAGAGAATAAATTGGAAAAAGCTAGCATTTACTAAGTCTAAATTCATTTTAATATATAGCTAAAACTCAGATTTTAAATCATGCAAATTCAATTTTAAATAATGCTAAATCCGGTTTAATATTCAGTTTATAATCTCATAATTCAACAAGATAAACTTCAGATTTTAACCATGAATTTAATTCCTAAGGTCAATTTTTAAAATGACAAATTAAATATTAATAATCTGTTTTAACACAAGGCAATTCTCTAAAACCACAACCTAATATTTGTTCTCTAAATTCAGATTCTAAGCATGACAAATTCACTAAATGCATGACTAATCTGATTCAAATGTGATTAATGAATTAATTATATTGAAAGAGTTAAGGGTTTAGAGATAGCCTTTGTTCTTCTTTGTTGAAATGTGTTGGTTGAGACATTCTTTGCACCACCACTTGAGTTTCTGCCCCATGGGTTCTCTTGTTTGATGACATCTTGATCCCAATTATCTTTATCTTCAAACTGCTTCTATAGCTCCATGAGGGAATTTTACACCTTCCTCCCCCTCAAGATTGACTTGAATGGTGAATGAAAGCCAATCTTGAAGGTTTGTGTAAATCCTACTTCAGCTCAAACAATGGACCAACCAGTCCAGTAAGCACGTCAATGTAGCTTCTTTTGAAGCTTTGTTCGTGTCCATTCAATGGCCACTCGACCCTATACTGATTTCAATGGTCGAGTGCTTCTTCTCAGTCGCGCCAGACTGATATACGTCCACTTAATCGAGCATAACTCGCTAACGGTTGCTCCGATTGGAATGATCTCACCTCCGGTGGACAGACAACTCATTTGTCTACAATTTTTGTGAAGAGCGCGGAAGTTGGAAAAGAGTGGAAGACCTCCGTATGTGTCGAGAACCAATCATGAAGGTTTGTCCACACCCTTCTTGTCACTTCTTTACTGCTCATAAATAAGCACCAAACGTTTTGGAGCTTCTTTGTAGTATCTTTAGAGCTTCTCCACAGCTCCACACACTTCATAAAAAAAAATTGGCTCCTCCCTCTAAGTGTTTACATTCCTTGTAGTCCTTGATGACTTGATTTCTCTTCTTATGGATCCCTTTGCTTTATCTTGTGTTTCTCATTAGAGTGTTCACACATGTCTCCTCTCCTTTAATCCTTCATCATAAGATTTAAAGAAAAAATTTAAAGTACATGTTGTGGGGTATTAAGAAAACACTTGACAAAACTTGAGAGACCAAATGAAGAATTAAGATAACTAAGGTAATGAAAAATACTATATTTATTTTAAGAACAATATTTAAAAAAAAAAAAAAAAAAAAACGAATTTAAAATATTTTTAAAAATATTTTTAAAAACGAATTTAAAATATTTTTTAGATAAATATATATAATTAAATAAATTCAAACTTAAAATTCAAAATTTTTAAAACTTGAATTAAGATGAATTTAAATAAATTAAAAAATAGAGTTTAGAGGGTAGCCTTTTAAAGTAGAGATGTGGTTTGAATCATCTTTGGGACCACTCTCTTGACTTGGTCATGGCTTGGGCCATGTCTTGAGTCTTGAGTCTTGAAACCTTGTGCCTAGAAGATCTCAACTAGTGCACATTCAATCAGCTCTTAACAACTTTGACACTACCACACATGCTTTGGAGCTGATTCATCACCTTCCACCAGCTTTCCTCTCCACTAGATCTTCCACCATAGTCAACTCCGGTCTGCTTCCTCCGGTCAGCCTCTCTGGACTGCCATGTTCAATTCATCCGGCTAATTACTGTGGTTGGGGTTGTCTGCGGTCTCTGAAGCTTGATGGCCATTGGTTCTAACTCCAAGCATTGATGATGCGCCGAAATGATGTATGCCCACTGAATCGGGCATAACTTTTTAAAGGTTGCTCGGATTGATATGATTTCACTTCCACTGGAAAGACGACTCTCTCGTCTAGAACTTTTGTGAACAACGCGGAAGCTGAATCGCAGTGGAAGGCTTTCGTACGAGTCGATCTTTGAGACGTTTCGGCAGAGATTTTGCTTGTTGCCGAGAATAGAGTAACCAGAACTTGTAACTTAGTGACCGAAAGTGTTTGTAACCAGAACGAGAGTTTAGTAACCAGAATGAGAGTTTTAGTATCCAAGAGTGAGAGAATTAGTAACCAAGAATGAGAGTTTAGTAACCAAGAGTGAAAGATTTAGTAACCAAGAGTGTATGAGTGTTTGAGTGTTTGAGTGTTTAGTGTTTAGTAAACAGAATGAGCAAAGGAATTGAAGCAGCTCCCCTTTAAGGACTGACTTCAAGACGCCATAAACCTCCAACAAGTAGATTCACAGTTCTCCCTTGTGGATTTCATGGCTACTCCAAACTGAAACTTCAAACTGCCTTGATAACCTCCATATAGAGTATCTACTCCAATGGCTCCAAGAACAGCTTCAAAATGCCATCTTTGTGGCTTCTTTTTGCAGAATTGAATACTAGCAGCTCAGATCTTGAGCCTGCTCTGATACCATGTTAGAATTTAGAGAGTGAGCTGCAAGATACACTCTACTCCAATATAAACTCACAAGAACACTTAAAGCGGAATTTGTGTGTTCATGTGTAAAGCCTTTAAGATACAACTCAATGAGAGTGTTCTTAAGGTAAAGAAGGAGTTATACACGCCAATATAAGCTGTGTATACTCAAGAATAAGTATGAGAGGCAACAGCACTCTCACACCAAAGATAACCCAATAACCCTTTAGAGTAGTTTAGAGAATAGTGAAGAGTATAGAATGAAAGAAAGGTAGAGACCAAGCATTGCCAAAGCTTGGTCTCTCCATGAGAGTATAGAGACTAGAATCTACCCATTTGAATGTATAAGAAACGATTTTGGTAAAGGGAAAAAACCCCCCATTGGAGAGCTTATCTTTATTAATGATATGTGTTACTTATTTATACAAGGAGTGAATGGGATATATGTCTCCCTTCTAAACCTAAGTGCAACGGCCACATATACATACACATATATACATTTGAGTGTGTAGAAAGTGACATGAAGAGAGAGGGAAGCTAGTCCCAAGTGTGTGGATAGTGACAGCTCCAAAGTGACCTCTTAAGCCAACATGTGACTCTCCCACTTGTTCCTTCTTTCTCTAATAGCAACTTGTGATCTTTGAATGTTGTTGGACGACCAAGAGTGATAGGGACACCTCCTAAACGGATCTTTAGGTCCCATGTGCCTCCTTGTAACTTGCATTGACTCCAAACTCACATGGGACCACTTTTTGCCGCCCAAACTCTATTTGAATCCTAGGGCCTTCTTCACTCCATTCATTGGCCCTAGGTTTGTACATATTTATCAACATCTTGACCCTACATTTGCACAACTTCATCTTCAAGACTAACCCGAAGTTTGCACATTCTTCTTCGGTAGTTTAACATCGGTTTAGCACATCTTGATCTTGATAACTTATGACCCGGATTATGCACACGCTGTGTGGTCTTGATAACTTGACCCGGACTTTGCACATTCCTTTCTTGATGGAGAGTGGCGAGTGAACTCCCGGGTGTGTGACTTCTTCATCCGGTTCAATAAATTATACCCATTTTGTCGCGAAACAGGCTAAAACCGAGAAAACATTGATTCGAAGCAGTAAATAGCTTTGTTACTATTTCTAGGGTCAAAAATGTGTGACAGTCCAATGTATTTGACTAGTAGTAAGAGTTCTGGATGAATTTGGAGTGTTTAGACAACACTTAAACCGGTTTTATCCCAAAACAGGCTAAAACCGAGAAAACAGGCTAAAACAGAGAGAAAACATTGATTCGAAGCAGAAAACAGCTATGTTACTCTTTCTAGGGTCAAAATATGTTGTAACAATCCAATGCATTTGACTAATTATAAGATTTCGGGTTGAATTTGGAGTGTTTAGACACCACTTTTACCCATTTTGTCCCGGAACAGGCTAAAACCGAGAAAACATTGATTCTAAGCAGTAAACAGCTTTGGTACTGTTTCTAGCGTCAGAATTTGTGCCAATCTAATGCATTTGACTTATTGTAAGAGTTCGGAATGAATTTGGAGTGTTTAGACAATATTTAAACCCGTTTTGTCGCGAAACAGGCTAAAACCGAGAAAACATTGATTCGAAGCAGTAAATAGCTTTGTTACTATTTCTAGGGTCAAAAATGTGTGACAGTCCAATGTATTTGACTAATTGTAAGAGTTCTGGATGAATTTGGAGTGTTTAGACAACACTTAAACCGGTTTTATCCCAAAACAGGCTAAAACCGAGAAAACAGGCTAAAACAGAGAGAAAACATTGATTCGAAGCAGTAAACAGCTATGTTACTCTTTCTTGGGTCAAAATATGTAACAATCCAATGCATTTGACTAATTATAAGAGTTTGGGTTGAATTTGGAGTGTTTAGACACCAATTATCCCCATTTTGTCCCGAAATAGGCTAAAACCGAGAAAACATTGATTCGAAGCAGTAAATATCTTTGTTGCGATTTCTAGGGTCAGAATGTGTGACAATCCAATGCATTTGACTTAATGCAAAAGTTCGGAATGAATTTGGAGTGTTTAGACAATACTTAAACCCGTTTTATCCGAAACAGGCTAAAACCAAGAAAACATTGATTCAAAGCAGTAAACAGCTTTGTTACTGTTTCTAGGGTCAGAATGTGTGACAAACCAATGCATTTGACTATTTGTAAGAGTTCGGGATGAATTTGGAGTGTTTAGACAATAGTTAAACCCTTTATATTCCAAAATAGGCTTAAACCGAGAAAACAAGCTAAAACCGAGAGAAAACATTGATTCGAAGCAGTAAACAGCTATGTTACTCTTTCTTGGGTCAAAATGTGTAACAATTCAATGCGTTTAACTAATGATAAGAGTTTGGGTTGAATTTGGAGTGTTTAGACACCAATTATCCCCATTTTGTCCCGAAATAGGCTAAAACCGAGAAAACATTGATTCGAAGCAGTAAATATCTTTGTTGCGATTTCTAGGGTCAGAATGTGTGACAATCCAATGCATTTGACTTAATGCAAAAGTTCGGAATGAATTTGGAGTGTTTAGACAATACTTAAACCCCTTTTATCCGAAACAGGCTAAAACCAAGAAAACATTGATTCAAAGCAGTAAACAGCTTTGTTACTGTTTCTAGGGTCAGAATGTGTGACAAACCAATGCATTTGACTATTTGTAAGAGTTCGGGATGAATTTGGAGTGTTTAGACAATAGTTAAACCCTTTATATTCCAAAATAGGCTTAAACCGAGAAAACAAGCTAAAACCGAGAGAAAACATTGATTCGAAGCAGTAAACAGCTATGTTACTCTTTCTTGGGTCAAAATGTGTAACAATTCAATGCGTTTAACTAATGATAAGAGTTTGGGTTGAATTTGGAGTGTTTAGACACCAATTATACCCATTTTGTCGCGAAACAGGCTAAAACCGAGAAAACATTGATTCGAAGCAGTAAATATCTTTGTTACTATTTCTAGGGTCAAAAATGTGTGACAGTCCAATGTATTTGACTAATAGTAAGAGTTCTGGATGAATTTGGAGTGTTTAGACAACACTTAAACCGGTTTTATCCCAAAACAGGCTAAAACCGAGAAAACAGGCTAAAACAGAGAGAAAACATTGATTCGAAGCAGAAAACAGCTATGTTACTCTTTCTAGGGTCAAAATGTGTAACAATTCAATGCGTTTAACTAATGATAAGAGTTTGGGTTTAATTTGGAGTGTTTAGACACCAATTATACCCATTTTGTCGCGAAACAGGCTAAAACCGAGAAAACATTGATTCGAAGCAGTAAATAGCTTTGTTACTATTTCTAGGGTCAAAAATGTGTGACAGTCCAATGTATTTGACTAATAGTAAGAGTTCTGGATGAATTTGGAGTGTTTAGACAACACTTAAACCGGTTTTATCCCAAAACAGGCTAAAACCGAGAAAACAGGCTAAAACAGAGAGAAAACATTGATTCGAAGCAGAAAACAGCTATGTTACTCTTTCTAGGGTCAAAATATGTTGTAACAATCCAATGCATTTGACTAATTATAAGATTTCGGGTTGAATTTGGAGTGTTTAGACACCACTTTTACCCATTTTGTCCCGGAACAGGCTAAAACCGAGAAAACATTGATTCTAAGCAGTAAACAGCTTTGGTACTGTTTCTAGCGTCAGAATTTGTGCCAATCTAATGCATTTGACTTATTGTAAGAGTTCGGAATGAATTTGGAGTGTTTAGACAATATTTAAACCCGTTTTGTCGCGAAACAGGCTAAAACCGAGAAAACATTGATTCGAAGCAGTAAATAGCTTTGTTACTATTTCTAGGGTCAAAAATGTGTGACAGTCCAATGTATTTGACTAATTGTAAGAGTTCTGGATGAATTTGGAGTGTTTAGACAACACTTAAACCGGTTTTATCCCAAAACAGGCTAAAACCGAGAAAACAGGCTAAAACAGAGAGAAAACATTGATTCGAAGCAGTAAACAGCTATGTTACTCTTTCTTGGGTCAAAATATGTAACAATCCAATGCATTTGACTAATTATAAGAGTTTGGGTTGAATTTGGAGTGTTTAGACACCAATTATCCCCATTTTGTCCCGAAATAGGCTAAAACCGAGAAAACATTGATTCGAAGCAGTAAATATCTTTGTTGCGATTTCTAGGGTCAGAATGTGTGACAATCCAATGCATTTGACTTAATGCAAAAGTTCGGAATGAATTTGGAGTGTTTAGACAATACTTAAACCCGTTTTATCCGAAACAGGCTAAAACCATGAAAACATTGATTCAAAGCAGTAAACAGCTTTGTTACTGTTTCTAGGGTCAGAATGTGTGACAAACCAATGCATTTGACTATTTGTAAGAGTTCGGGATGAATTTGGAGTGTTTAGACAATAGTTAAACCCTTTATATTCCAAAATAGGCTTAAACCGAGAAAACAAGCTAAAACCGAGAGAAAACATTGATTCGAAGCAGTAAACAGCTATGTTACTCTTTCTTGGGTCAAAATGTGTAACAATTCAATGCGTTTAACTAATGATAAGAGTTTGGGTTGAATTTGGAGTGTTTAGACACCAATTATCCCCATTTTGTCTCGAAATAGGCTAAAACCGAGAAAACATTGATTCGAAGCAGTAAATATCTTTGTTGCGATTTCTAGGGTCAGAATGTGTGACAATCCAATGCATTTGACTTAATGCAAAAGTTCGGAATGAATTTGGAGTGTTTAGACAATACTTAAACCCGTTTTATCCGAAACAGGCTAAAACCAAGAAAACATTGATTCAAAGCAGTAAACAGCTTTGTTACTGTTTCTAGGGTCAGAATGTGTGACAAACCAATGCATTTGACTATTTGTAAGAGTTCGGATGAATTTGGAGTGTTTAGACAATAGTTAAACCCTTTATATTCCAAAATAGGCTTAAACCGAGAAAACAAGCTAAAACCGAGAGAAAACATTGATTCGAAGCAGTAAACAGCTATGTTACTCTTTCTTGGGTCAAAATGTGTAACAATTCAATGCGTTTAACTAATGATAAGAGTTTGGGTTGAATTTGGAGTGTTTAGACACCAATTATACCCATTTTGTCGCGAAACAGGCTAAAACCGAGAAAACATTGATTCGAAGCAGTAAATATCTTTGTTACTATTTCTAGGGTCAAAAATGTGTGACAGTCCAATGTATTTGACTAATAGTAAGAGTTCTGGATGAATTTGGAGTGTTTAGACAACACTTAAACCGGTTTTATCCCAAAACAGGCTAAAACCGAGAAAACAGGCTAAAAAAGAGAGAAAACATTGATTCGAAGCAGAAAACAGCTATGTTACTCTTTATAGGGTCAAAATGTGTAACAATTCAATGCGTTTAACTAATGATAAGAGTTTGGGTTGAATTTGGAGTGTTTAGACACCAATTATACCCATTTTGTCGCGAAACAGGCTAAAACCGAGAAAACATTGATTCGAAGCAGTAAATAGCTTTGTTACTATTTCTAGGGTCAAAAATGTGTGACAGTCCAATGTATTTGACTAATAGTAAGAGTTCTGGATGAATTTGGAGTGTTTAGACAACACTTAAACCGGTTTTATCCCAAAACAGGCTAAAACCGAGAAAACAGGCTAAAACAGAGAGAAAACATTGATTCGAAGCAGAAAACAGCTATGTTACTCTTTCTAGGGTCAAAATATGTTGTAACAATCCAATGCATTTGACTAATTATAAGATTTCGGGTTGAATTTGGAGTGTTTAGACACCACTTTTACCCATTTTGTCCCGGAACAGGCTAAAACCGAGAAAACATTGATTCTAAGCAGTAAACAGCTTTGGTACTGTTTCTAGCGTCAGAATTTGTGCCAATCTAATGCATTTGACTTATTGTAAGAGTTCGGAATGAATTTGGAGTGTTTAGACAATATTTAAACCCGTTTTGTCGCGAAACAGGCTAAAACCGAGAAAACATTGATTCGAAGCAGTAAATAGCTTTGTTACTATTTCTAGGGTCAAAAATGTGTGACAGTCCAATGTATTTGACTAATTGTAAGAGTTCTGGATGAATTTGGAGTGTTTAGACAACACTTAAACCGGTTTTATCCCAAAACAGGCTAAAACCGAGAAAACAGGCTAAAACAGAGAGAAAACATTGATTCGAAGCAGTAAACAGCTATGTTACTCTTTCTTGGGTCAAAATATGTAACAATCCAATGCATTTGACTAATTATAAGAGTTTGGGTTGAATTTGGAGTGTTTAGACACCAATTATCCCCATTTTGTCCCGAAATAGGCTAAAACCGAGAAAACATTGATTCGAAGCAGTAAATATCTTTGTTGCGATTTCTAGGGTCAGAATGTGTGATAATCCAATGCATTTGACTTAATGCAAAAGTTCGGAATGAATTTGGAGTGTTTAGACAATACTTAAACCCGTTTTATCCGAAACAGGCTAAAACCATGAAAACATTGATTCAAAGCAGTAAACAGCTTTGTTACTGTTTCTAGGGTCAGAATGTGTGACAAACCAATGCATTTGACTATTTGTAAGAGTTCGGGATGAATTTGGAGTGTTTAGACAATAGTTAAACCCTTTATATTCCAAAATAGGCTTAAACCGAGAAAACAAGCTAAAACCGAGAGAAAACATTGATTCGAAGCAGTAAACAGCTATGTTACTCTTTCTTGGGTCAAAATGTGTAACAATTCAATGCGTTTAACTAATGATAAGAGTTTGGGTTGAATTTGGAGTGTTTAGACACCAATTATCCCCATTTTGTCCCGAAATAGGCTAAAACCGAGAAAACATTGATTCGAAGCAGTAAATATCTTTGTTGCGATTTCTAGGGTCAGAATGTGTGACAATCCAATGCATTTGACTTAATGCAAAAGTTCGGAATGAATTTGGAGTGTTTAGACAATACTTAAACCCGTTTTATCCGAAACAGGCTAAAACCAAGAAAACATTGATTCAAAGCAGTAAACAGCTTTGTTACTGTTTCTAGGGTCAGAATGTGTGACAAACCAATGCATTTGACTATTTGTAAGAGTTCGGGATGAATTTGGAGTGTTTAGACAATAGTTAAACCCGTTATATTCCAAAATAGGCTTAAACCGAGAAAACAAGCTAAAACCGAGAGAAAACATTGATTCGAAGCAGTAAACAGCTATGTTACTCTTTTTTGGGTCAAAATGTGTAACAATTCAATGCGTTTAACTAATGATAAGAGTTTGGGTTGAATTTGGAGTGTTTAGACACCAATTATACCCATTTTGTCGCGAAACAGGCTAAAACCGAGAAAACATTGATTCGAAGCAGTAAATAGCTTTGTTACTATTTCTAGGGTCAAAAATGTGTGACAGTCCAATGTATTTGACTAATAGTAAGAGTTCTGGATGAATTTGGAGTTTTTAGACAACACTTAAACCGGTTTTATCCCAAAACAGGCTAAAACCGAGAAAACAGGCTAAAACAGAGAGAAAACATTGATTCGAAGCAGAAAACAGCTATGTTACTCTTTCTAGGGTCAAAATATGTTGTAACAATCCAATGCATTTGACTAATTATAAGATTTCGGGTTGAATTTGGAGTGTTTAGACACCACTTTTACCCATTTTGTCCCGGAACAGGCTAAAACCGAGAAAACATTGATTCTAAGCAGTAAACAGCTTTGGTACTGTTTCTAGCGTCAGAATTTGTGCCAATCTAATGCATTTGACTTATTGTAAGAGTTCAGAATGAATTTGGAGTGTTTAGACAATATTTAAACCCGTTTTGTCGCGAAACAGGCTAAAACCGAGAAAACATTGATTCGAAGCAGTAAATAGCTTTGTTACTATTTCTAGGGTCAAAAATGTGCGACAGTCCAATGTATTTGACTAATTGTAAGAGTTCTGGATGAATTTGGAGTGTTTAGACAACACTTAAACCGGTTTTATCCCAAAACAGGCTAAAACCGAGAAAACAGGCTAAAACAGAGAGAAAACATTGATTCGAAGCAGAAAACAGCTATGTTACTCTTTCTAGGGTCAAAATATGTTGTAACAATCCAATGCATTTGACTAATTATAAGATTTCGGGTTGAATTTGGAGCGTTTAGACACCACTTTTACCCATTTTGTCCCGGAACAGGCTAAAACCGAGAAAACATTGATTCTAAGCAGTAAACAGCTTTGGTACTGTTTCTAGCGTCAGAATTTGTGTCAATCTAATGCATTTGACTTATTGTAAGAGTTCGGAATGAATTTGGAGTGTTTAGACAATATTTAAACCCGTTTTATCCCGAAACAGGCTAAAACCAAGAAAACATTGATTCAAAGCAGTAAACAGCTTTTTAACTGTTTCTAGGGTCAGAATGTGTGACAAACCAATGCATTTGACTAATTATAAGAGTTCGGGATGAATTTGGAGTGTTTAGACAACAGTTAAACCCGTTATATCCCAAAATATGCATAAACCGAGAAAACAAGCTAAAACCGAGAAAAAACATTGATTCGAAGCAGTAAACAGCTATGTTACTCTTTCTTGGGTCAAAATATGTAACAATCCAATGCATTTGACTAATTGTAAGAGTTTGGGTTGAATTTGGAGTGTTTAGACACCAATTATCCCCATTTTGTCCCGAAATAGGCTAAAACCGAGAAAACATTGATTCGAAGCAGTAAATACCTTTGTTGCGATTTCTAGGGTCAGAATGTGTGACAATCCAATGCATTTGACTTAATGTAAAAGTTCGGAATGAATTTGGAGTGTTTAGACAATACTTAACCCCGTTTTATCCGAAACAGGCTAAAACCAAGAAAACATTGATTCAAAGCAGTAAACAGCTTTGTTACTGTTTCTAGGGTCAGAATATGTGACAAACCAATGCATTTGACTAATTGTAAGAGTTCGGGATGAATTTGAGTGTTTAGACAATACTTAAACTCGTTTTATCCGAAACAGGCTAAAACCAAGAAAACATTGATTCAAAGCAGTAAACAGCTTTGTTACTGTTTCTAGGGTCAGAATGTGTGCCAATCTAATGCATTTGACTTATTGTAAGAGTTCGGAATGAATTTGGAGTGTTTAGACAAGCTAGGCTTAAACCGAGAAAACAAGCTAAAACCGAGAGAAAACATTGATTCGAAGCAGTAAACAGCTATGTTACTCTTTCTTGGGTCAAAATATGTAACAATTCAATGCATTTGACTAATGATAAGAGTTTGGGTTGAATTTGGAGTGTTTAGACACCAATTATACCCATTTTGTCGCGAAACAGGGTAAAACCGAGAAAACATTGATTCGAAGCAGTAAATAGCTTTGTTACTATTTCTAGGGTCAAAAATGTGTGACAGTCCAATGTATTTGACTAATAGTAAGAGTTCTGGATGAATTTGGAGTGTTTAGACAACACTTAAACCGGTTTTATCCCAAAACAGGCTAAAACCGAGAAAACCGGCTAAAACAGAGAGAAAACATTGATTCGAAGCAGAAAACAGCTATGTTACTCTTTCTAGGGTCAAAATATGTAACAGTCCAATGCATTTGACTAATTATAAGATTTCGGGTTGAATTTGGAGTGTTTAGACACCACTTTTACCCATTTTGTCCTGGAACAGGCTAAAACCGAGAAAACATTGATTTTAAGCAGTAAACAGCTTTATTACTGTTTTTAGGGTTGGAATGTGTGCCAATCTAATGCATTTGACTTATTGTAAGAGTTCGGAATGAATTTGGAGTGTTTAGACAATATTTAAACCCGTTTAATCCCGAATTAGGCTAAAACCAAGAAAACATTGATTCAAAACAGTAACCAGCTTTGTTACTGTTTCTAGGGTCAGAATGTGTGATAAGCCAATGCATTTGACTAATTGTAAGAGTTTGGGATGAATTTGGAGTGTTTAGACAACAGTTAAACCCGTTATATCCCAAAATAGGCATAAACCGAGAAAACAAGCTAAAACCGAGAGAAAACATTGATTCAAAGCAGTAAACAGCTATGTTACTCTTTCTTGGGTCAAAATATGTAACAATCTAATGCATTTGACTAATTATAAGAGTTTGGGTTGAATTTGGAGTGTTTAGACACCAATTATCCCCATTTTGTCCCGAAATAGGCTAAAACCAAGAAAACATTGATTCGAAGCAGTAAATATCTTTGTTACTATTTCTACGGTCAGAATGTGTGACAGTCCAATGCATTCGACTAATAGTAAGAGTTCTGGATGAATTTGGAGTGTTTAGACAACACTTAAACCCGTTTGATCCCAAAATAGGCTTAAACCGAGAAAACAAGCTAAAACAGAGGGAAAACATTGATTCAAAGCAGTAAACAGCTATATTACTCTTTCTAGGGTCAAAATATGTAACAATCCAATGCATTTGACTAATTGTAAGAGTTTGGGTTGAATTTGGAGTGTTTAGACACCAATTATACCCATTTTGTCGCGAAACAGGGTAAAACCAAGAAAACATTGATTCGAAGCAGTAAATAGCTTTGTTATTATTTCTAGGGTCAAAAATGTGTGACAGTCCAATGTATTTGACTAATAGTAAGAGTTCTGGATGAATTTGGAGTGTTTAGACAACACTTAAACCGGTTTTATCCCAAAACAGGCTAAAACCGAGAAAACAGGCTAAAACAGAGAGAAAACATTGATTCGAAGCAGTAAACAGCCATGTTACTCTTTCTAGGGTCAAAATATGTAACAGTCCAATGCATTTGACTAATTATAAGATTTCGGGTTGAATTTGGAGTGTTTAGACACCACTTTTACCCATTTTGTCCTGGAACAGGCTAAAACCGAGAAAACATTGATTCTAAGCAGTAAACAGCTTTGTTACTGTTTCTAGGGTCAGAATGTGTGCCAATCTAATGCATTTGACTTATTGTAAGAGTTCGGAATGAATTTGGAGTGTTTAGACAATATTTAAACCCGTTTTATCCCGAAACAGGCTAAAACCAAGAAAACATTGATTCAAAGCAGTAACCAGCTTTGTGTAAGACTTTGTAGAATAAAGAAGAGAATCAAGAGATTGATGAGAGATATCGGTAGACAAAGAGAATGAGGAAGAAGAAAAGATTAGGTTATTGTTCCATTAGAATACATATTACAATGTAGGCTAAAGTCTATATATATCAAGGGAAAATTAGGGCTACACCCTCTACCAACCGATCGTATAAGTGATAGGGACAAGGAGAGAGATAGAACTAATCCCAACGGTGATAGTGACCCGTCCTAGTCTCCTTAAACACAACATAACCCGTGACTCCACTTGTTCCTCCTCTCTAACGGCTACAAGCGACATTCTAGATCCTTCTTATGGGCCTAAGGAGAGCAGGCCTCCTCATTGTCTTTACACACTTTCATGACTCGGCCTTATTGCTTGGTTGTACGGACGGCCCCATAATTGTACGGACGGCCATGGCTGCCTTAGGCTTATTCTCTTGATCAATACTCCCCCTCAAGCTTAGCCGAGTGAAATGGCTAAGCTTGGAACCCGTGAAGCAGCACCTCATTAAAAACCTTGACTTAGAAAACCTCATGGGACAAAACCAAGTCAAGGGAAAAAGAGTGTGCTGTCCACGGATTAGGGAAGCTTGATCATGGCCGTGTAATGTCTACAAGTCCAAGTTTGCTGTAGATGTGATCACAAACCTTGGAGCTTGCAGACTTGGTGAAGATGTCAGCTAGCTGATCTTGACTCCTTGTGTGGCATGGTAACACCACTCCTTCTTCAATCTTTTCTCTCACCTTGTGGCAATCGCTTTCTATGTGCTTGGTCCTCTCATGAAAGACTGAGTTTGTGGCAATGTGGATAGCCGCTTCATTGTCGCAGTGCATGGTCATGGGCTGCTTTGTCTCGATGCCTAAGTCCTTGAGTAGGCCCTTCAGCCATGTCATCTCGTTAGTGAGCTTCCTCATAGCTCTATACTCGGCCTCGGCGCTAGAGCATGAAACCACCTTTTGTTTCTTAGACCTCCATGTAACCAAGTTGCCTCCAACAAACGTGCAGTACCCAGTGGTGGATCTCCTATCCAGCGTGTCGCCATTGTAATCCGCATCACAATAGCCAACGATTTCGGTGTTGTCATTCTTGCCCATCCAAATACCTTGACCCGGACTGCCCTTGAGATAGCTTAGGATCCTTTCGACTTGACTCCATTGGTACTTGCTTGGTGCCTTCATATGTTGGCTAACCTGATTCACAGCATAGGATATGTCAGGTCGTGTGATAGTAAGGTATATCAGCTTACCTACAAGCCGGCGGTAGCGTGTGACGTCTAAGAATGGCTCGTCCATTGGTTCCTTAAGTCGGCCTTCTTTTGCCCGTAAGCTCTCCCCCTTTCGCTTGAGCTGGTAATCTTCATCAAGGGGCGTAGCAACCGGAGACACACCAAGCTTGCCAGTCTCCTCTAACAAGTCAAGAGTAAACTTGCGTTGTGAGAGGAAGAGTCCTTCCGGTGAGCGACAAATCTCAATACCAAGAAAGTATTTGAGTTCCCCAAGGTCCTTGATGTCAAATACCGACTTGAGAGAGTCCTTGGTGTCCTGAATGGCCGCCTTATCATCACCAGTCACGATGATGTCGTCGACGTATATGAGCACCACCACCCAACCAATAGAGGTGCGACGCGTGAAGAGAGTATGATCAGCCTCCGATCGCGTAAAACCATCAGTCTTGAGAGTGGAGCTTAGTTTGTGGTACCACGCTCGTGGGGACTGCTTAAGGCCATAGATGGCCTTACGTAGCCTCAAGACTTTTCCGGGTGTAACCATGTCTTCAAGGCCGGGAGGAGGCGTCATGTACACTTCTTCAGCAAGTTCACCTTGAAGGAAGGCGTTCTTCACATCCATCTGCCATAAGTCCCATGAGAGGTTGACAGCAAGAGACAGCACAACCCGAACCGTATGGAGCTTGGCCACGGGTGCAAAGGTGTCCGTGTAGTCCGCGCCATAGGTTTGGGTGAAGCCACGGGCCACTAACCTGGCTTTATACCGTTCAATGCCACCATTGCTCAAATACTTTATGGTAAACACCCATTTGGAGCTAACTGCCCGCTTGCCTTGAGGAAGATCCGATTCGTCCCACGTATGATTCCGGATCATGGCGCCAGTTTCATTCTTGACCGCATCTAACCAAACTTGATGTTCCTTAGCTTCATCATATGTCTGCGGGATCCAATTGGCGTCCACTTGGCCGAAGAAAGCTTGGTGATCAGCAGGTAACAGCTCAAGGGAACAAACGGACTGAATGGGATGAGCGACAGCTTGGCTGTTGTAATAGACACGCTTGTTCTTCCAAGTGGAGGGATCTGATCGAGGTCTGGTGCTCCGACGCAGGACTGGTGCCGGAAGTGGATCCACGCTAGGCAACACGGTGGGCGTACCGTCCGTAGGAGCCGTCTCCGTGTTTTCCTCGGTAGAGGCCGCCGCCGGAGCATGCGTGTCCGTTGTAGGGCCAGGGACGGGAACACCGGTTATGGGTAGGCCAGACCCGAGAGATTCACCATCTTGGGCTGAACCATTGTCATTTGCATCTCCTTGGTCAGACCCACCATCGGTAGAAATTTGACTTAGTGTTGGCCGCACGGCACCCGTTGGTGGAGATGGGTTGCCAAGGTGATCAAGAAGGAACCGTAGACTCGAAGCTCGGTCATTAGGTGAGTGAGAGAGATCTTTAAGGCTGTTCCAATCCCTCTTGTCATGGTAGCCCACATGTTCTAGAAACCGGACGTCTCGAGAGACATATAGTCGACTTGTGGCAGGATCATAACATTTGTACCCCTTTTGTGTGGTGGAGTAGCCAATGAACATACACTTTGTACTTTTGGCATCCAGCTTACTCCTTTGTTCTCCTGGTACTAACACAAAACAAACACAGCCGAAAACTCGTAAGTGATCAAGAGATGGTTTAAATTTGTTTAGTACTTCAAATGGAGATAAGTCATGAAGAACTCTAGTTGGTGTTCGGTTGATTAGGTAGCATGCAGTCATCACGGCATCACCCCAATATCGTTTAGGAACACTCGAATGGAACATGATTGCCCGCGCCACTTCCATGAGGTGCCGGTTCTTCCTCTCGGCCACACCATTTTGTTGTGGCGTGTAGGGACAACTAGTTTGATGGAGAATGCCATGCTTGGAGAGATGTTCTTTGAACTTGCAACTTGTGTATTCCCCCCCATTATCAGACCTAAGTACCTTAAGTTTAGCATTGAAGTGATTAGTCACATAATTTTGAAAATTGATAAAGGCATCAAATACTCTATCTTTAGATGGCAACAAGGTAATCCAAGTGTATTTTGATTTTTCATCAATAAAAGTCACAAAATACTTGTTATTATCTCTAGATAGGCATGGTGATGTCCAAACATCTGAGTGAACCAAATCAAAACAATTCTCATAAATAGTAGTTGACTTAGGAAAGATAGACTTGCAATGTTTTCCAAGAATACAAGGTTCACAAGTAGAATTATCAAAAGAAATATTAGGAAACATCAACCCTAAAGCACGTGAATGTGGGTGGCCTAGCCTAGCATGCCACACCATATTCGAATCAACAACAAAACAAGACTTAGTAGAGGATAAATTTGGATCGGTTTTCTCTAGGACATAGAGATCTCCACTCCCTTGCCCTTCTCCAAGAACCTTTCCAGTCTCAATATCCTGAAAATAAACATTGTTAGGACCAAAGATTGCATAACAATTCAAATCATTTGTGGCCCTCTTAACCGATAGTAAATTGGAGGTAAAGGTAGGCATAAAGAAAGCTTTTGAGGTTTTATCAAATAGTTTCAAGTCCCCTATTCCCTTTACTGGTATTTGTTCTCCATTTGCAATAACAACATTTCCTAAGGCCGGTTTTATGTTGTCAATTAAGCTAGGGTTACTAATCATATGATGTGAGGCTCCCGAGTCAATAACAAGCGATTTGCTAGGCCTAGAAGTAAAGAAAGAGATACCAGACTCCTTGAGTGAAGCAATGGAGCGGATGAGAGCCTCAAGGTCTGACTTCCTCACCACATCTCCGTAGGCTGCGGTCATGGCCACCTCATCTCCCTGCTTTGATGATCCGGCTCCTTTATCGCTAACCGCTTCCTTTGAGAGGTTGGCTTTGAACTTGGCCGGCTTGAGATGAGGATGGAGAACCCAGCACTTGTCTTTCAGATGACCCCGCTTCTTGCAGTGGTCGCACACCAACAACTTCCTCTCCTCTTGCTTGTACATTCCTTTGTTGGCCGAAGCAAGCTCCCCCTTACCGCTAAACAAGTCAAGGGATCCTTGCTCTTTCTGAATTTGGGAGCAAATATCCTCAAAGGAGGGGAGCTTCTCTGCCCTTAGGATGTGCTTCAAGAGGTCGTTGAAGGACGGGTTCAAGGTAAGTAGGAGTCCGAAGACTTTGTCTTGCTCCTTTCTTTCGTTTAGCACACTTGCCTCAAGTGTACTTGGCCGCAACATGTCAAGCTCGGACCATAGTGCACGGAACTTACCAAGATGCTTAGTGAACTCCACATCACCTTGGTTAAGATCATTTATGGCCTTCTTGACCTCAAAGACTCTAGTCATGTTAGAGACATTACCATACACGCCTTTAAGTGTTTCCCACAGTTCCTTGGCCGTCTCGCAATATGAGTAGGCCTCAAGGATAGGCGTGTCCAGAGAGTTTTGGAGAACAGATAGGACAACTTGGTCTTCTTGGAACCATTTGGCCTTCCTCTCGCTCTCTTCCTCCGCTTCCGCCTCGGAAGCGTCCTCTCCTTTGGGGTTTTTCTTTGGGACATAGTCGAACTCGACATGACTCCAAAGGCCACGACCTCCAAGGGCGGTTCTTGTGGTTCTTGTCCACAGCAAGTAATTTGTCCCCTTTAGGACAACCGGTGAAACAATGGGCTTGGCGTTTTCCATGGTCGGATTTCTATGGACCGATGGGTAAAGCTTTTACCCGGAGAATAAATGGGATGCGAGTAAGAAGAGACGAAGATAAGGAGACTAGAGTGTAGAAATGAGTAGGAGAATGAGATTAGACTGTAGAGAATCGAAGAACTTGCTCTGATACCATGTAAGACTTTGTAGAATAAAGAAGAGAATCAAGAGATTGATGAGAGATATCGGTAGACAAAGAGAATGAGGAAGAAGAAAAGATTAGGTTATTGTTCCATTAGAATACATATTACAATGTAGGCTAAAGTCTATATATATCAAGGGAAAATTAGGGCTACACCCTCTACCAACCGATCGTATAAGTGATAGGGACAAGGAGAGAGATAGAACTAATCCCAACGGTGATAGTGACCCGTCCTAGTCTCCTTAAACACAACATAACCCGTGACTCCACTTGTTCCTCCTCTCTAACGGCTACAAGCGACATTCTAGATCCTTCTTATGGGCCTAAGGAGAGCAGGCCTCCTCATTGTCTTTACACACTTTCATGACTCGGCCTTATTGCTTGGTTGTACGGACGGCCCCATAATTGTACGGACGGCCATGGCTGCCTTAGGCTTATTCTCTTGATCAATACTTTGTTACTGTTTCTAGGGTCAGAATGTGTGACAAACCAATGCATTTGACTAATTATAAGAGTTCGGGATGAATTTGGAGTGTTTAGACAACAGTTAAACCCGTTATATCCCAAAATATGCATAAACCGAGAAAACAAGCTAAAACCGAGAGAAAACATTGATTCGAAGCAGTAAACAGCTATGTTACTCTTTCTTGGGTCAAAATATGTAACAATCCAATGCATTTGACTAATTGTAAGAGTTTGGGTTGAATTTGGAGTGTTTAGAATCCAATTATCCCCATTTTGTCCCGAAATAGGCTAAAACTGAGAAAACATTAATTCGAAGCAGTAAATATCTTTGTTGCGATTTCTAGGGTCAGAATGTGTGACAATCCAATGCATTTGACTTAATGTAAAAGTTCGGAATGAATTTGGAGTGTTTAGACAATACTTAAACCAGTTTTATCCGAAACAGGCTAAAACCAAGAAAACATTGATTCAAAGCAGTAAACAGCTTTGTTACTGTTTCTAGGGTCAGAATGTGTGACAAACCAATGCATTTGACTAATTGTAAGAGCTCGGGATGAATTTGAGTGTTTAGAAAATACTTAAATCCGTTTTATCCGAAACAGGCTAAAACCAAGAAAACATTGATTCAAAGCAGTAAACAGCTTTCTTACCGTTTCTACGGTCAGAATGTGTGCCAATCTAATGCATTTGACTTAGTGTAAGAGTTCGGAATGAATTTGGAGTGTTTAGACAAGCTAGGCTTAAACCGAGAAAACAAGCTAAAACCGAGAGAAAACATTGATTCGAAGCAGTAAACAGCTATGTTACTCTTTCTGTAAGACTTTGTAGAATAAAGAAGAGAATCAAGAGATTGATGAGAGATATCGGTAGACAAAGAGAATGAGGAAGAAGAAAAGATTAGGTTATTGTTCCATAAGAATATCGGTTACAATGTAGGCTAATGCCTATTTATATCATGAGAAACTCTAGGGCTACACCCTTTACAAACCGCACAGCTAAGTGATAGGGACAGGAAGAGAGAAGAGACTAATCCCAAGGTTGATAGCGACCCGTCTTAGTCTCCTTAAACCAAACATCACCCGTGACTCTTCTTGCTCCACTTGCGCTTTCCCTCCAACGGCTATCTTGGGAATTCTAGAGTCTTCTAATGGGCTTAGGATGAGCAGGCCTCCTCTCCATTCCTTATCACTAGAAGACTCGGCCATTTCACCACACTTGTACGGACAGCCCATATTCAATACTCGTACGGACGGCCATGGCTGCCTTAGGCTTATTCTTTTGATCAATACTCCCCCTCAAGCTTAGCCTAATGAAATGGCTAAGCTTGGAACCCGTGAAGCAGCACCTCATTAAAAACCTTGACTTAGAAAACCTCATGGGACAAAACCAAGTCGAGGGAAAAAGAGTGTGCTGTCCACGGATTAGAGAAGCTTGATCATGGCCGTGTAATGTCTACAAGTCCAAGTTTGCTATAGATGTGATCACAAACCTTGGAGCTTGCAGACTTGGTGAAGATGTCAGCTAGCTGATCTTGACTCCTTGTGTGGCATGGTAACACCACTCCTTCTTCAATCTTCTCTCTCACCTTGTGGCAATCGCTTTCTATGTGCTTGGTCCTCTCATGAAAGACCGAGTTTGTAGCAATGTGGATGGCCGCTTCATTGTCGCAATGCATGGTCATGGGCTGCTTTGTTTCGATGCCTAAGTCCTTGAGTAGACCCTTCAGCCATGTCATCTCGTTAGTGAGCTTCCTCATAGCTCTATACTCGGCCTCGGCGCTAGAGCATGAAACCACCTTTTGTTTCTTAGACCTCCATGTAACCAAGTTGCCTCCAACAAACGTGCAGTACCCAGTGGTGGATCTCCTATCCAGCGTGTCGCCATTGTAATCCGCATCACAATAGCCAACGATTTCGGTGTTGTCATTCTTGCCCATCCAAATACCTTGACCCGGACTGCCCTTGAGATAGCTTAGGATCCTTTCGACTTGACTCCATTGGTACTTGCTTGGTGCCTTCATATGTTGGCTAACCTGATTCACAGCATAGGATATGTCAGGTCGTGTGATAGTAAGGTATATCAGCTTACCTACAAGCCGGCGGTAGCGTGTGACGTCTAAGAATGGCTCGTCCATTGGTTCCTTAGGTCGGCCTTCTTTTGCCCGTAAGCTCTCCCCCTTTCGCTTGAGCTGGTAATCTTCATCAAGGGGCGTAGCAACCGGAGACACACCAAGCTTGCCAGTCTCCTCTAACAAGTCAAGAGTAAACTTGCGTTGTGAGAGGAAGAGTCCTTCCGGTGAGCGACAAATCTCAATACCAAGAAAGTATTTGAGTTCCCCAAGGTCCTTGATGTCAAATACCGACTTGAGAGAGTCCTTGGTGTCCTGAATGGCCGCCTTATCATCACCAGTCACGATGATGTCGTCGACGTATATGAGCACCACCACCCAACCAATAGAGGTGCGACGCGTGAAGAGAGTATGATCAGCCTCCGATCGCGTAAAACCATCAGTCTTGAGAGTGGAGCTTAGTTTGTGGTACCACGCTCGTGGGGACTGCTTAAGGCCATAGATGGCCTTACGTAGCCTCAAGACTTTTCCGGGTGTAACCATGTCTTCAAGGCCGGGAGGAGGCGTCATGTACACTTCTTCATCAAGTTCACCTTGAAGGAAGGCGTTCTTCACATCCATCTGCCATAAGTCCCATGAGAGGTTGACAGCAAGAGACAGCACAACCCGAACCGTATGGAGCTTGGCCACGGGTGCAAAGGTGTCCGTGTAGTCCGCGCCATAGGTTTGGGTGAAGCCACGGGCCACTAACCTGGCTTTATGCCGTTCAATGTCACCATTGCTCAAATACTTTATGGTAAACACCCATTTGGAGCTAACTGCCCGCTTGCCTTGAGGAAGATCCGATTCGTCCCACGTATGATTCCGGATCATGGCGCCAGTTTCATTCTTGACCGCATCTAACCAAACTTGATGTTCCTTAGCTTCATCATATGTCTGCGGGATCCAATTGGCGTCCACTTGGCCGAAGAAAGCTTGGTGATCAGCAGGTAACAGCTCAAGGGAACAAACGGACTGAATGGGATGAGCGACAGCTTGGCTGTTGTAATAGACACGCTTGTTCTTCCAAGTGGAGGGATCTGATCGAGGTCTGGTGCTCCGACGCAGGACTGGTGCCGGAAGTGGATCCACGCTAGGCAACACGGTGGGCGTACCGTCCGTAGGAGCCGTCTCCGTGTTTTCCTCGGCCGCCGCCGGAGCATGCGTGTCCGTTGTAGGGCCAGGGACGGGAACACCGGTTATGGGTAGGCCAGACCCGAGAGATTCACCATCTTGGGCTGAACCATTGTCATTTGCATCTCCTTGGTCAGACCCACCATCGGTAGAAATTTGACTTAGTGTTGGCCGCACGGCACCCGTTGGTGGAGATGGGTTGCCAAGGTGATCAAGAAGGAACCGTAGACTCGAAGCTCGGTCATTAGGTGAGTGAGAGAGATCTTTAAGGCTGTTCCAATCCCTCTTGTCATGGTAGCCCATATGTTCTAGAAACCGGACGTCTCGAGAGACATATAGTCGACTTGTGGCCGGATCATAACATTTGTACCCCTTTTGTGTGGTGGAGTAGCCAATGAACATACACTTTGTACTTTTGGCATCCAGCTTACTCCTTTGTTCTCCTGGTACTAACACAAAACAAACACAGCCGAAAACTCGTAAGTGATCAAGAGATGGTTTAAATTTGTTTAGTACTTCAAATGGAGATAAGTCATGAAGAACTCTAGTTGGTGTTCGGTTGATTAGGTAGCATGCAGTCATCACGGCATCACCCCAATATCGTTTAGGAACACTCGAATGGAACATGATTGCCCGCGCCACTTCCATGAGGTGCCGGTTCTTCCTCTCGGCCACACCATTTTGTTGTGGCGTGTAGGGACAACTAGTTTGATGGAGAATGCCATGCTTGGAGAGATGTTCTTTGAACTTGCAACTTGTGTATTCCCCCCCATTATCAGACCTAAGTACCTTAAGTTTAACATTGAAGTGATTAGTCACATAATTTTGAAAATTGATAAAGGCATCAAATACTCTATCTTTAGATGGCAACAAGGTAATCCAAGTGTATTTTGATTTTTCATCAATAAAAGTCACAAAATACTTGTTATTATCTCTAGATAGGCATGGTGATGTCCAAACATCTGAGTGAACCAAATCAAAACAATTCTCATAAATAGTAGTTGACTTAGGAAAGATAGACTTGCAATGTTTTCCAAGAATACAAGGTTCACAAGTAGAATTATCAAAAGAAATATTAGGAAACATCAACCCTAAAGCACGTGAATGTGGGTGGCCTAGCCTAGCATGCCACACCATATTCGAATCAACAACAAAACAAGACTTAGTAGAGGATAAATTTGGATCGGTTTTCTCTAGGACATAGAGATCTCCACTCCCTTGCCCTTCTCCAAGAACCTTTCCAGTCTCAATATCCTGAAAATAAACATTGTTAGGACCAAAGATTGCATAACAATTCAAATCATTTGTGGCCCTCTTAACCGATAGTAAATTGGAGGTAAAGGTAGGCATAAAGAAAGCTTTTGAGGTTTTATCAAATAGTTTCAAGTCCCCTATTCCCTTTACTGGTATTTGTTCTCCATTTGCAATAACAACATTTCCTAAGGCCGGTTTTATGTTGTCAATTAAACTAGGGTTACTAATCATATGATGTGAGGCTCCCGAGTCAATAACAAGCGATTTGCTAGGCCTAGAAGTAAAGAAAGAGATACCAGACTCCTTGAGTGAAGCAATGGAGCGGATGAGAGCCTCAAGGTCTGACTTCCTCACCACATCTCCGTAGGCTGCGGTCATGGCCACCTCATCTCCCTGCTTTGATGATCCGGCTCCTTTATCGCTAACCGCTTCCTTTGAGAGGTTGGCTTTGAACTTGGCCGGCTTGAGATGAGGATGGAGAACCCAGCACTTGTCTTTCAGATGACCCCGCTTCTTGCAGTGGTCGCACACCAACAACTTCCTCTCCTCTTGCTTGTACATTCCTTTGTTGGCCGAAGCAAGCTCCCCCTTACCGCTAAACAAGTCAAGGGATCCTTGCTCTTTCTGAATTTGGGAGCAAATATCCTCAAAGGAGGGGAGCTTCTCTGCCCTTAGGATGTGCTTCAAGAGGTCGTTGAAGGACGGGTTCAAGGTAAGTAGGAGTCCGAAGACTTTGTCTTGCTCCTTTCTTTCGTTTAGCACACTTGCCTCAAGTGTACTTGGCCGCAACATGTCAAGCTCGGACCATAGTGCACGGAACTTACCAAGATGCTTAGTGAACTCCACATCATCTTGGTTAAGATCATTTATGGCCTTCTTGACCTCAAAGACTCTAGTCATGTTAGAGACATTACCATACACGCCTTTAAGTGTTTCCCACAGTTCCTTGGCCGTCTCGCAATATGAGTAGGCCTCAAGGATAGGCGTGTCCAGAGAGTTTTGGAGAACAGATAGGACAACTTGGTCTTCTTGGAACCATTTGGCCTTCCTCTCGCTCTCTTCCTCCGCTTCCGCCTCGGAAGCGTCCTCTCCTTTGGGGTTTTTCTTTGGGACATAGTCGGACTCGACATGACTCCAAAGGCCACGACCTCCAAGGGCGGTTCTTGTGGTTCTTGTCCACAGCAAGTAGTTTGTCCCCTTTAGGACAACCGGTGAAACAATGGGCTTGGCGTTTTCCATGGTCGGATTTCTATGGACCGATGGGTAAAGCTTTTACCCGGAGAATAAATGGGATGCGAGTAAGAAGAAACGAAGATAAGGAGACTAGAGTGTAGAAATGAGTAGGAGAATGAGATTAGACTGTAGAGAATCGAAGAACTTGCTCTGATACCATGTAAGACTTTGTAGAATAAAGAAGAGAATCAAGAGATTGATGAGAGATATCGGTAGACAAAGAGAATGAGGAAGAAGAAAAGATTAGGTTATTGTTCCATAAGAATATCGGTTACAATGTAGGCTAATGCCTATTTATATCATGAGAAACTCTAGGGCTACACCCTTTACAAACCGCACAGCTAAGTGATAGGGACAGGAAGAGAGAAGAGACTAATCCCAAGGTTGATAGCGACCCGTCTTAGTCTCCTTAAACCAAACATCACCCGTGACTCTTCTTGCTCCACTTGCGCTTTCCCTCCAACGGCTATCTTGGGAATTCTAGAGTCTTCTAATGGGCTTAGGATGAGCAGGCCTCCTCTCCATTCCTTATCACTAGAAGACTCGGCCATTTCACCACACTTGTACGGACAGCCCATATTCAATACTCGTACGGACGGCCATGGCTGCCTTAGGCTTATTCTTTTGATCAATACTTTCTTGGGTCAAAATATGTAACAATCCAATGCGTTTGACTAATTGTAAGAGTTTGGGTTGAATTTGGAGTGTTAAGACACCAATTATCCCCATTTTGTCCCGAAATAGGCTAAAACCGAGAAAACATTGATTCAAAGCAGTAAATATCTTTGTTGCGATTTCTATGGTCAGAATGTGTGACAATCCAATGCATTTGACTTAATGTAAAAGTTCGGAATGAATTTGGAGTGTTTAGACAATACTTAAACCAGTTTTATCCGAAATAGGCTAAAACCAAGAAAACATTTATTCAAAGCAGTAAACAGCTTTGTTACTGTTTCTAGGGTCATTATGTGTGACAAACCAATGCATTTGACTAATTGTAAGAGTTCGGGTTGAATTTGAGTGTTTAGACAATACTTAAACCTGTTTTATCCGAAACAGGCTAAAACCAAGAAAACATTGATTCAAAGCAGTAAACAGCTTTCTTACTGTTTCTACGGTCAGAATGTGTGCCAATCTAATGCATTTGACTTATTGTAAGAGTTCGGAATGAATTTGGAGTGTTTAGACAAGCTAGGCTTAAACCGAGAAAACAAGCTAAAACCGAGAGAAAACATTGATTCGAAGCAGTAAACAGCTATGTTACTCTTTCTTGGGTGAAAATATGTAACAATCCAATGCATTTGACTAATGATAAGAGTTTGGGTTGAATTTGGAGTGTTTAGACACCAATTATACCCATTTTGTCGCGAAACAGGGTAAAACCGAGAAAACATTGATTCAAAGCAGTAAATAGCTTTGTTATTATTTCTAGGGTCAAAAATGTGTGACAGTCCAATGTATTTGACTAATAGTAAGAGTTCTGGATGAATTTGGAGTGTTTAGACAACACTTAAACCGGTTTTATCCCAAAACAGGCTAAAACCGAGAAAACAGGCTAAAACAGAGAGAAAACATTGATTCGAAGCAGTAAACAGCCATGTTACTCTTTCTAGGGTCAAAATATGTAACAGTCCAATGCATTTGACTAATTATAAGATTTCGGGTTGAATTTGGAGTGTTTAGACACCAATTATACCCATTTTGTCGCGAAACAGGGTAAAACCAAGAAAACATTGATTCGAAGCAGTAAATAGCTTTGTTATTATTTCTAGGGTCAAAAATGTGTGACAGTCCAATGTATTTGACTAATAGTAAGAGTTCTGGATGAATTTGGAGTGTTTAGACAACACTTAAACCGGTTTTATCCCAAAACAGGCTAAAACCGAGAAAACAGGCTAAAACAGAGAGAAAACATTGATTCGAAGCAGTAAACAGCCAGGTTACTCTTTCTAGGGTCAAAATATGTAACAGTCCAATGCATTTGACTAATTATAAGATTTCGGGTTGAATTTGGAGTGTTTAGACACCACTTCCATTTTGTCCTGGAACAGGCTAAAACCGAGAAAACATTGATTTTAAGCAGTAAACAGCTTTATTACTGTTTTTAGGGTCGGAATGTGTGCCAATCTAATGCATTTGACTTATTGTAAGAGTTCGGAATGAATTTGGAGTGTTTAGACAATATTTAAACCCGTTTAATCCCGAATTAGGCTAAAACCAAGAAAACATTGATTCAAAGCAGTAACGAGCTTTGTTACTGTTTCTAGGGTCAGAATGTGTGACAAACCAATGCATTTGACTAATTGTAAGAGCTCGGGATGAATTTGAGTGTTTAGACAATACTTAAATCCGTTTTATCCGAAACAGGCTAAAACCAAGAAAACATTGATTCAAAGCAGTAAACAGCTTTCTTACCGTTTCTACGGTCAGAATGTGTGCCAATCTAATGCATTTGACTTACTGTAAGAGTTCGGAATGAATTTGGAGTGTTTAGACAAGCTAGGCTTAAACCGAGAAAACAAGCTAAAACCGAGAGAAAACATTGATTCGAAGCAGTAAACAGCTATGTTACTCTTTCTTGGGTCAAAATATGTAACAATCCAATGCGTTTGACTAATTGTAAGAGTTTGGGTTGAATTTGGAGTGTTAAGACACCAATTATCCCCATTTTGTCCCGAAATAGGCTAAAACCGAGAAAACATTGATTCAAAGCAGTAAATATCTTTGTTGCGATTTCTATGGTCAGAATGTGTGACAATCCAATGCATTTGACTTAATGTAAAAGTTCGGAATGAATTTGGAGTGTTTAGACAATACTTAAACCAGTTTTATCCGAAATAGGCTAAAACCAAGAAAACATTGATTCAAAGCAGTAAACAGCTTTGTTACTGTTTCTAGGGTCAGAATGTGTGACAAACCAATGCATTTGACTAATTGTAAGAGTTCGGGATGAATTTGAGTGTTTAGACAATACTTAAACCTGTTTTATCCGAAACAGGCTAAAACCAAGAAAACATTGATTCAAAGCAGTAAACAGCTTTCTTACTGTTTCTACGGTCAGAATGTGTGCCAGTCTAATGCATTTGACTTATTGTAAGAGTTCGGAATGAATTTGGAGTGTTTAGACAAGCTAGGCTTAAACCGAGAAAACAAGCTAAAACCGAGAGAAAACATTGATTCGAAGCAGTAAACAGCTATGTTACTCTTTCTTGGGTGAAAATATGTAACAATCCAATGCATTTGACTAATGATAAGAGTTTGGGTTGAATTTGGAGTGTTTAGACACCAATTATACCCATTTTGTCGCGAAACAGGGTAAAACCGAGAAAACATTGATTCGAAGCAGTAAATAGCTTTGTTATTATTTCTAGGGTCAAAAATGTGTGACAGTCCAATGTATTTGACTAATAGTAAGAGTTCTGGATGAATTTGGAGTGTTTAGACAACACTTAAACCGGTTTTATCCCAAAACAGGCTAAAACCGAGAAAACAGGCTAAAACAGAGAGAAAACATTGATTCGAAGCAGTAAACAGCCAGGTTACTCTTTCTAGGGTCAAAATATGTAACAGTCCAATGCATTTGACTAATTATAAGATTTCGGGTTGAATTTGGAGTGTTTAGACACCACTTCCATTTTGTCCTGGAACAGGCTAAAACCGAGAAAACATTGATTTTAAGCAGTAAACAGCTTTATTACTGTTTTTAGGGTCGGAATGTGTGCCAATCTAATGCATTTGACTTATTGTAAGAGTTCGGAATGAATTTGGAGTGTTTAGACAATATTTAAACCCGTTTAATCCCGAATTAGGCTAAAACCAAGAAAACATTGATTCAAAGCAGTAAACAGCTTTGTTACTGTTTCTAGGGTCAGAATGTGTGACAAACCAATGCATTTGACTAATTGTAAGAGCTCGGGATGAATTTGAGTGTTTAGACAATACTTAAATCCGTTTTATCCGAAACAGGCTAAAACCAAGAAAACATTGATTCAAAGCAGTAAACAGCTTTCTTACCGTTTCTACGGTCAGAATGTGTGCCAATCTAATGCATTTGACTTACTGTAAGAGTTCGGAATGAATTTGGAGTGTTTAGACAAGCTAGGCTTAAACCGAGAAAACAAGCTAAAACCGAGAGAAAACATTGATTCGAAGCAGTAAACAGCTATGTTACTCTTTCTTGGGTCAAAATATGTAACAATCCAATGCGTTTGACTAATTGTAAGAGTTTGGGTTGAATTTGGAGTGTTAAGACACCAATTATCCCCATTTTGTCCCGAAATAGGCTAAAACCGAGAAAACATTGATTCAAAGCAGTAAATATCTTTGTTGCGATTTCTATGGTCAGAATGTGTGACAATCCAATGCATTTGACTTAATGTAAAAGTTCGGAATGAATTTGGAGTGTTTAGACAATACTTAAACCAGTTTTATCCGAAATAGGCTAAAACCAAGAAAACATTGATTCAAAGCAGTAAACAGCTTTGTTACTGTTTCTAGGGTCAGAATGTGTGACAAACCAATGCATTTGACTAATTGTAAGAGTTCGGGATGAATTTGAGTGTTTAGACAATACTTAAACCTGTTTTATCCGAAACAGGCTAAAACCAAGAAAACATTGATTCAAAGCAGTAAACAGCTTTCTTACTGTTTCTACGGTCAGAATGTGTGCCAGTCTAATGCATTTGACTTATTGTAAAAGTTCGGAATGAATTTGGAGTGTTTAGACAAGCTAGGCTTAAACCGAGAAAACAAGCTAAAACCGAGAGAAAACATTGATTCGAAGCAGTAAACAGCTATGTTACTCTTTCTTGGGTGAAAATATGTAACAATCCAATGCATTTGACTAATGATAAGAGTTTGGGTTGAATTTGGAGTGTTTAGACACCAATTATACCCATTTTGTCGCGAAACAGGGTAAAACCGAGAAAACATTGATTCGAAGCAGTAAATAGCTTTGTTATTATTTCTAGGGTCAAAAATGTGTGACAGTCCAATGTATTTGACTAATAGTAAGAGTTCTGGATGAATTTGGAGTGTTTAGACAACACTTAAACCGGTTTTATCCCAAAACAGGCTAAAACCGAGAAAACAGGCTAAAACAGAGAGAAAACATTGATTCGAAGCAGTAAACAGCCATGTTACTCTTTCTAGGGTCAAAATATGTAACAGTCCAATGCATTTGACTAATTATAAGATTTCGGGTTGAATTTGGAGTGTTTAGACACCACTTTTACCCATTTTGTCCTGGAACAGGCTAAAACCGAGAAAACATTGATTTTAAGCAGTAAACAGCTTTATTACTGTTTTTAGGGTCGGAATGTGTGCAAATCTAATGCATTTGACTTATTGTAAGAGTTCGGAATGAATTTGGAGTGTTTAGACAATATTTAAACCCGTTTAATCCCGAATTAGGCTAAAACCAAGAAAACATTGATTCAAAGCAGTAACCAGCTTTGTTACTGTTTCTAGGGTCAGAATGTGTGATAAACCAATGCATTTGACTAATTGTAAGAGTTTGGGATGAATTTGGAGTGTTTAGACAACATTTAAACCCGTTATATCCCAAAATAGGCATAAACCGAAAAAACAAGCTAAAACCGAGAGAAAACATTGATTCGAAGCAGTAAACAGCTATGTTACTCTTTCTTGGGTCAAAATATGTAACAATCTAATGCATTTGACTAATGATAAGAGTTTGGGTTGAATTTGGAGTGTTTAGACACCAATTATACCCATTTTGTCGCGAAACAGGGTAAAATCGAGAAAACATTGATTCGAAGCAGTAAATAGCTTTGTTATTATTTCTAGGGTCAAAAATGTGTGACAGTCCAATGTATTTGACTAATAGTAAGAGTTCTGGATGAATTTGGAGTGTTTAGACAACACTTAAACCGGTTTTATCCCAAAATAGGCTAAAACCGAGAAAACAGGCTAAAACAGAGAGAAAACATTGATTCGAAGCAGTAAACAGCCATGTTACTCTTTCTAGGGTCAAAATATGTAACAGTCCAATGCATTTGACTAATTATAAGATTTCGGGTTGAATTTGGAGTGTTTAGACACCACTTTTACCCATTTTGTCCTGGAACAGGCTAAAACCGAGAAAACATTGATTTTAAGCAGTAAACAGCTTTATTACTGTTTTTAGGGTCGGAATGTGTGCCAATCTAATGCATTTGACTTATTGTAAGAGTTCGGAATGAATTTGGAGTGTTTAGACAATATTTAAACCCGTTTAATCCCGAATTAGGCTAAAACCAAGAAAACATTGATTCAAAACAGTAACCAGCTTTGTTACTGTTTCTAGGGTCAGAATGTGTGATAAGCCAATGCATTTGACTAATTGTAAGAGTTTGGGATGAATTTGGAGTGTTTAGACAACAGTTAAACCCGTTATATCCCAAAATAGGCATAAACCGAGAAAACAAGCTAAAACCGAGAGAAAACATTGATTCAAAGCAGTAAACAGCTATGTTACTCTTTCTTGGGTCAAAATATGTAACAATCTAATGCATTTGACTAATTATAAGAGTTTGGGTTGAATTTGGAGTGTTTAGACACCAATTATCCCCATTTTGTCCCGAAATAGGCTAAAACCGAGAAAACATTGATTCGAAGCAGTAAATATCTTTGTTACTATTTCTACGGTCAGAATGTGTGACAGTCCAATGCATTCGACTAATAGTAAGAGTTCTGGATGAATTTGGAGTGTTTAGACAACACTTAAACCCGTTTGATCCCAAAACAGGCTTAAACCGAGAAAACAAGCTAAAACAGAGGGAAAACATTGATTCAAAGCAGTAAACAGCTATATTACTCTTTCTAGGGTCAAAATATGTAACAATCCAATGCATTTGACTAATTGTAAGAGTTTGGGTCGAATTTGGAGTGTTTAGACACCAATTATCCCCATTTTGTCCTGAAATAGGCTAAACCCGAGAAAACATTGATTCGAAGCAGTAAATATCTTTGTTGCGATTTCTAGGGTCAGAATGTGTGACAATCCAATGCATTTGACTTAATGTAAAAGTTCGGAATGAATTTGGAGTGTTTAGACAATACTTAAACCAGTTTTATCCGAAATAGGCTAAAACCAAGAAAACATTGATTCAAAGCAGTAAACAGCTTTGTTACTGTTTCTAGGGTCCGAATGTGTGACAAACCAATGCATTTGACTAATTGTAAGAGTTCGGGATGAATTTGAGTGTTTAGACAATACTTAAACCTGTTTTATCCGAAACAGGCTAAAACCAAGAAAACATTGATTCAAAGCAGTAAACAGCTTTCTTACTGTTTCTACGGTCAGAATGTGTGCCAATCTAATGCATTTGACTTATTGTAAGAGTTCGGAATGAATTTGGAGTGTTTAGACAATATTTAAACCCGTTTAATCCCGAATTAGGCTAAAACCAAGAAAACATTGATTCAAAGCAGTAACCAGCTTTGTTACTGTTTCTAGGGTCAGAATGTGTGATAAACCAATGCATTTGACTAATTTTAAGAGTTTGGGATGAATTTGGAGTGTTTAGACAACAGTTAAACCCGTTATATCCCAAAATAGGAATAAACCGAGAAAACAAGCTAAAACCGAGAGAAAACATTGATTCGAAGCAGTAAACAGCTATGTTACTCTTTCTTGGGTCAAAATATGTAACAATCTAATGCATTTGACTAATGATAAGAGTTTGGGTTGAATTTGGAGTGTTTAGACACCAATTATACCCATTTTGTCGCGAAACAGGGTAAAACCGAGAAAACATTGATTCGAAGCAGTAAATAGCTTTGTTATTATTTCTAGGGTCAAAAATGTGTGACAGTCCAATGTATTTGACTAATAGTAAGAGTTCTGGATGAATTTGGAGTGTTTAGACAACACTTAAACCGGTTTTATCCCAAAACAGGCTAAAACCGAGAAAACAGGCTAAAACAGAGAGAAAACATTGATTCGAAGCAGTAAACAGCCATGTTACTCTTTCTAGGGTCAAAATATGTAACAGTCCAATGCATTTGACTAATTATAAGATTTCGGGTTGAATTTGGAGTGTTTAGACACCACTTCCATTTTGTCCTGGAACAGGCTAAAACCGAGAAAACATTGATTTTAAGCAGTAAACAGCTTTATTACTGTTTTTAGGGTCGGAATGTGTGCCAATCTAATGCATTTGACTTATTGTAAGAGTTCGGAATGAATTTGGAGTGTTTAGACAATATTTAAACCCGTTTAATCCCGAATTAGGCTAAAACCAAGAAAACATTGATTCAAAGCAGTAACGAGCTTTGTTACTGTTTCTAGGGTCAGAATGTGTGATAAACCAATGCATTTGACTAATTGTAAGAGTTTGGGATGAATTTGGAGTGTTTAGACAACAGTTAAACCCGTTATATCCCAAAATAGGCATAAACCGAGAAAACAAGCTAAAACCGAGAGAAAACATTGATTCGAAGCAGTAAACAGCTATGTTACTCTTTCTTGGGTCAAAATATGTAACAATCTAATGCATTTGACTAATTATAAGAGTTTGGGTTGAATTTGGAGTGTTTAGACACCAATTATCCCCATTTTGTCCCGAAATAGGCTAAAACCGAGAAAACATTGATTCGAAGCAGTAAATATCTTTGTTACTATTTCTAGGGTCAGAATGTGTGACAGTCCAATGCATTCGACTAATAGTAAGAGTTCTGGATGAATTTGGAGTGTTTAGACAACACTTAAACCCGTTTGATCCCAAAACAGGCTTAAACCAAGAAAACAAGCTAAAACAGAGGGAAAACATTGATTCGAAGCAGTAAACAGCTATATTACTCTTTCTAGGGTCAAAATATGTAACAATCCAATGCATTTGTCTAATTATAAGATTTCGGGTTGAATTTGGAGTGTTTAGATAACACTTTTACCCATTTTGTCCCGGAACAGGCTAAAACCGAGAAAACATTGATTCTAAGCAGTAAACAGCTTTGTTACTGTTTATAGGGTCATAATGTGTGACAAACCAATGCATTTGACTAATTGTAAGAGTTCGGGATGAATTTGGAGTGTTTAGACAACAGTTAAACCCGTTATATTCCAAAATAGGCTTAAACCGAGTAAACAGGCTAAAACCGAGAGAAAACATTGATTCGAAGCAGTAAACAGCTATGTTACTCTTTCTTGGGTCAAAATATGTAACAATCCAATGCATTTGACTAATTGTAAGAGTTTGGGTCGAATTTGGAGTGTTTAGAATCCAATTATCCCCATTTTGTCCCGAAATAGGCTAAAACTGAGAAAACATTAATTCGAAGCAGTAAATATCTTTGTTGCGATTTCTAGGGTCAGAATGTGTGACAATCCAATGCATTTGACTTAATGTAAAAGTTCGGAATGAATTTGGTGTGTTTAGACAATACTTAAACCAGTTTTATCCGAAACAGGCTAAAACCAAGAAAACATTGATTCAAAGCAGTAAACAGCTTTGTTACTGTTTCTAGGGTCAGAATGTGTGACAAACCAATGCATTTGACTAATTGTAAGAGCTCGGGATGAATTTGAGTGTTTAGACAATACTTAAATCCGTTTTATCCGAAACAGGCTAAAACCAAGAAAACATTGATTCAAAGCAGTAAACAGCTTTCTTACCGTTTCTACGGTCAGAATGTGTGCCAATCTAATGCATTTGACTTACTGTAAGAGTTCGGAATGAATTTGGAGTGTTTAGACAAGCTAGGCTTAAACCGAGAAAACAAGCTAAAACCGAGAGAAAACATTGATTCGAAGCAGTAAACAGCTATGTTACTCTTTCTTGGGTGAAAATATGTAACAATCCAATGCATTTGACTAATGATAAGAGTTTGGGTTGAATTTGGAGTGTTTAGACACCAATTATACCCATTTTGTCGCGAAACAGGGTAAAACCGAGAAAACATTGATTCGAAGCAGTAAATAGCTTTGTTATTATTTCTAGGGTCAAAAATGTGTGACAGTCCAATGTATTTGACTAATAGTAAGAGTTCTGGATGAATTTGGAGTGTTTAGACAACACTTAAACCGGTTTTATCCCAAAACAGGCTAAAACCGAGAAAACAGGCTAAAACAGAGAGAAAACATTGATTCGAAGCAGTAAACAGCCATGTTACTCTTTCTAGGGTCAAAATATGTAACAGTCCAATGCATTTGACTAATTATAAGATTTCGGGTTGAATTTGGAGTGTTTAGACACCACTTCCATTTTGTCCTGGAACAGGCTAAAACCGAGAAAACATTGATTTTAAGCAGTAAACAGCTTTATTACTGTTTTTAGGGTCGGAATGTGTGCCAATCTAATGCATTTGACTTATTGTAAGAGTTCGGAATGAATTTGGAGTGTTTAGACAATATTTAAACCCGTTTAATCCCGAATTAGGCTAAAACCAAGAAAACATTGATTCAAAGCAGTAACGAGCTTTGTTACTGTTTCTAGGGTCAGAATGTGTGATAAACCAATGCATTTGACTAATTGTAAGAGTTTGGGATGAATTTGGAGTGTTTAGACAACAGTTAAACCCGTTATATCCCAAAATAGGCATAAACCGAGAAAACAAGCTAAAACCGAGAGAAAACATTGATTCGAAGCAGTAAACAGCTATGTTACTCTTTCTTGGGTCAAAATATGTAACAATCTAATGCATTTGACTAATTATAAGAGTTTGGGTTGAATTTGGAGTGTTTAGACACCAATTATCCCCATTTTGTCCCGAAATAGGCTAAAACCGAGAAAACATTGATTCGAAGCAGTAAATATCTTTGTTACTATTTCTAGGGTCAGAATGTGTGACAGTCCAATGCATTCGACTAATAGTAAGAGTTCTGGATGAATTTGGAGTGTTTAGACAACACTTAAACCCGTTTGATCCCAAAACAGGCTTAAACCAAGAAAACAAGCTAAAACAGAGGGAAAACATTGATTCGAAGCAGTAAACAGCTATATTACTCTTTCTAGGGTCAAAATATGTAACAATCCAATGCATTTGTCTAATTATAAGATTTCGGGTTGAATTTGGAGTGTTTAGATAACACTTTTATATTAGAATGTACCAAGGAGGAGAGAGGAGAGGCCGGTAAGGCCGAGCCTTGGAAGAAGAGAAGAAAGGCCGGAAAGGCCATGTAAAGGCCGGTAAGGCCATGTCCGTGTCCGTGAGCGACCATGTACCGTGTCCGGTACCATGTACCGTGTCCGTGAACGGACCCATGTCCGGTGAGCGGCCAGTTAGGCCGTGAACACATTGAAGAGAAGGCCCGTCCGTACAGGCCCGTCCGTACAGGCCCGTCCGTACAGGCCCGTCCGTACAGGCCCGTCCGTACTATGAGTATATATGAAGGAGAAGAGAGAGTGAGGCCGGTGAGGCCGAGCTGCACAAGGAAGAAGAGAGTGGCCGGTAAGGCTGCTAGTACAAGAAGTGTGGCCGGTAAGGCCATGAGTGGTGTGGGAGCGGCCAGTAAGGCCGTGAGCACAATAAGAGTGGCCAATAAGGCCATGTGGGCCGTGAGAGCAAGGAGAGAGGCCAGCAAGGCCATAAGTGCAATATAAGAAGAACAAAGGCCTTATAAGAAGAAGAAGCCCAAGAAGAAGGAAATATCTCACAAGGAAGGGAAGAAGGATCCAATGGCCATAAGGGAAGGAGATCTAACGGTCACAAGGCATGGAAGGGAAGGAAATCACGTGTGGCTTTGGTTGGGAAGCATAGCGAGTCAACCAAAGACAAGGAGCTGTCCCTTTCATCTCTCCTTTGAATCCCTTGTGTGCCTAACGGCTCTATGCCTTTGTTTTCTCTATATTAAGCTGTAATTCTCTCATATGTAAATACATCACAATATTATCTAATAGAAGAGAATCCGATTTCCTCTCTATACTTGTGTTCTTGTTTCATATTAACAATGTAGAGAGTTTAGGATTAGCGGTTAGGGGCTGCCCTTAATGCAGCCTATTCTCTTCTCAAATCCACCTAAACTCTTCTTATTTACTGCTTTACTTAGCCTAGATTACTGATTCTTAATCCTCCTTCTCCTAAGTACACAAACTCTAAGTGTTGTGATACTAGAAGAGGATAAGTCTCAAACTAGTGCTTCTCCTAGTTAGGATCCGCTTACTCTCTAGTATTTGGGTTCTATCTAGCTTGTTTATGGGGAGTTCATCACAAGTTGATGTTCTCTCCTCCCCCTTGAGAATGGGTTAGTTTGTTGTGGGTAAAGGGGGATTCATTCACCAAGTGTTTGTCTACCCTCTCTTGTGAGCTTTGTCTCATAAATCCCAACATGGTATCAGAGCAGGTTCTGTTCTTGGTGTTTTAAACTCATTCTCAAAGTCGTTTTCTTAGGAGTTAGCTTAGTTAAAGTTTTAGACTTTGCTTAGGTGTTAAATCGCTTAGCTTAGTTTCTTTAAAGCTTTAATTTTGCTTTTGTTGATTAAATCGATTCTCTAGCAGCTCATTGTTGAGTAAGCTTGGTCTCTTGTCTTGTTAGAATTTGTAGACCAAGTGTGTGGAAAGAAATCGATTTTACAAGCCCCATCCTTAAGCTTCACCGATTTGGTAATAGCTTTGTTTATTTTGGGATGTGTGGGAAGTGATGAACCATTGAGCAAATTGTGTTGTTCATGGTGAGGATTCACGGTTCTTGTGTGCTTGTATGAGCCACGAAATTCTTAGGATTTAGCTCTCTTAGGATTTAGTTAATTTTCCTCTAAAGGTTTAATTTTGCTTTTGTTAAATTTCCTTTAAAGGCTTAATTACTAAATCGCTACTTCTTCTTCTCAATGTTGAGAAAGCTTTGTTTCTGGCCCTATGGTGTGTCCAGATTCAAGCTTGAAGAAGAGAGAGATCTTAATTTTCGCATCTCATGTCCGCTTGGTCAACTAGACTAAAGCTGTTCAAAGATGCATTCCTTTAACCGTTGGACAATAGGTTGTTCCAAAGGCTTTAGTTGTTTCTTCTTTGCTTGGGACCACGAAAAACATCTTCTATATGTTATTTTCGTGGATCTAAAGCCTTAAGATCTTGGAGAACACTTTGTTTAAGTGATTCTACCATGAGTTAGGTCCAAACCGTTGGAGAAATTAATTTTCCAAACGGTCCATGTGTTTCAGCCATTAAAGCACCAAAGTCTTGTTGAATGTTGGATGCTCTTGGCTGTCAAAGCTTCTGCAAACTCAAGAAAACAGAGTATAACTCTGTCCATAAGAACTCTTGAGCAAATTCTCTATTCTACTCTCCACTCACCTTATACTTCCGCCCATATACTCTACTATACTCTATACTCTTGGTTACTAATTCTCTGGTTACTTATTCTCTAAATTCTATTTTATTTTCAGTAATATTCTATATTCTCTATTCTCTAATCTCTAACAATCTCTTGTTTAGAATCTGTTCCATTGAATTTGGTTTCAGCTTCAGCCTTGAAGATTGTGTGGAGCTCGCCTACTATCTCAAGAAGAAGAAGTGGCGAGGTTGAAGGCTACAAGATAGCCATGAGGAGAGCGCAGCACAATGCCTGGAGTTAGAACCAAGGGCCACCAAGTCTTTGTTAAGCTGGTGGAATGTGATGAATCAGTCCAAGAGCATGTGTGTTAGTGCCAAGTTGTTGATCGGATGTGCACAATGGTCTTTAGGAAAGGTGATGCACAAGGTTTCAACTGTTGATTGGATGTGCACAAGAACGGTGATGCACAAGGCTTCAACTGAGGTGATGAGGTTTCAGCCCATCATCAAGTAAAGGTTACGGGGGAGATCAAGTGACTTCAGACCGTACCTCACAGATTCTGCTCGGCCACAAGCAAAAGTTTTTACTTAAAGCTCAGCCGAAGCGTCTCAAAGATTGACTCGGACGAAACCCTTCCACTGCGATTCGGCTTCCGCGTTCTTCATTAAAGTTCGAGACCACAGAGTCATCTTGCCAGTGGAAGTGGAATCATACCAATCCGAGCAGCCGTTCAAAAGTTATGTCCGATTCAGTTGGCATATGTCAGTCTGACGATAAAACTGACCGGGTTTAAAACCATGGTTAGAGGAGCGGTCTCAAGGAGGAATTCCAAACCGCAACTGTGATCAACTCTCTCCTTCCTATCCATCAAAACACCATAAAGGCTGTGCTCTAAACTCTACTCTATTTAAATTTCTTAAATCCATTACCTTAGCTTCATTACTAGTCTTTAGTCTTTAATATGATTCTCCTTAAATTGTCACATTTTTAGAAATTTTCTTTGATATTCCTCATAGCAAACACTTATTCTTTTCTTCTTTATCACTTGTTTAAGGGTAAAGGAGACTATGAGAGCCTCAAAGGAATTCTAAAGGAACAAGGATGGAGATCATAAGGAATGTGCTAAAGGCAAGGAGGGCTAAGGAAGTGTAGCGGTTCAAAGGCTTAAAGAGAAGAGAGCTGGTTCTTGACAAACCAAGATCATTGCGACATCAAGGAACGTGGAGACTACACTCTTTTTACTTAACAAAGTTTTCTCCCAAGTGGTTTTCTTTGTTAAGGTTTTTAATGAGGTAGTCCTCACGTGTCCACGCTTGATCTTTGGTCCCCATGGTGTCCCACCGATCAAGCGTGCGGGGGAGTATTAGAATGTACCAAGGAGGAGAGAGGAGAGGCCGGTAAGGCCGAGCCTTGGAAGAAGAGAAGAAAGGCCGGAAAGGCCATGTAAAGGCCGGTAAGGCCATGTCCGTGTCCGTGAGCGACCATGTACCGTGTCCGGTACCATGTACCGTGTCCGTGAACGGACCCATGTCCGGTGAGCGGCCAGTTAGGCCGTGAACACATTGAAGAGAAGGCCCGTCCGTACAGGCCCGTCCGTACAGGCCCGTCCGTACAGGCCCGTCCGTACAGGCCCGTCCGTACTATGAGTATATATGAAGGAGAAGAGAGAGTGAGGCCGGTGAGGCCGAGCTGCACAAGGAAGAAGAGAGTGGCCGGTAAGGCTGCTAGTACAAGAAGTGTGGCCGGTAAGGCCATGAGTGGTGTGGGAGCGGCCAGTAAGGCCGTGAGCACAATAAGAGTGGCCAATAAGGCCATGTGGGCCGTGAGAGCAAGGAGAGAGGCCAGCAAGGCCATAAGTGCAATATAAGAAGAACAAAGGCCTTATAAGAAGAAGAAGCCCAAGAAGAAGGAAATATCTCACAAGGAAGGGAAGAAGGATCCAATGGCCATAAGGGAAGGAGATCTAACGGTCACAAGGCATGGAAGGGAAGGAAATCACGTGTGGCTTTGGTTGGGAAGCATAGCGAGTCAACCAAAGACAAGGAGCTGTCCCTTTCATCTCTCCTTTGAATCCCTTGTGTGCCTAACGGCTCTATGCCTTTGTTTTCTCTATATTAAGCTGTAATTCTCTCATATGTAAATACATCACAATATTATCTAATAGAAGAGAATCCGATTTCCTCTCTATACTTGTGTTCTTGTTTCATATTAACAATGTAGAGAGTTTAGGATTAGCGGTTAGGGGCTGCCCTTAATGCAGCCTATTCTCTTCTCAAATCCACCTAAACTCTTCTTATTTACTGCTTTACTTAGCCTAGATTACTGATTCTTAATCCTCCTTCTCCTAAGTACACAAACTCTAAGTGTTGTGATACTAGAAGAGGATAAGTCTCAAACTAGTGCTTCTCCTAGTTAGGATCCGCTTACTCTCTAGTATTTGGGTTCTATCTAGCTTGTTTATGGGGAGTTCATCACAAGTTGATGTTCTCTCCTCCCCCTTGAGAATGGGTTAGTTTGTTGTGGGTAAAGGGGGATTCATTCACCAAGTGTTTGTCTACCCTCTCTTGTGAGCTTTGTCTCATAAATCCCAATATTTTACCCATTTTGTCCCGGAACAGGCTAAAACCGAGAAAACATTGATTCTAAGCAGTAAACAGCTTTGTTACTGTTTATAGGGTCATAATGTGTGACAAACCAATGCATTTGACTAATTGTAAGAGTTCGGGATGAATTTGGAGTGTTTAGACAACAGTTAAACCCGTTATATTCCAAAATAGGCTTAAACCGAGTAAACAGGCTAAAACCGAGAGAAAACATTGATTCGAAGCAGTAAACAGCTATGTTACTCTTTCTTGGGTCAAAATATGTAACAATCCAATGCATTTGACTAATTGTAAGAGTTTGGGTCGAATTTGGAGTGTTTAGAATCCAATTATCCCCATTTTGTCCCGAAATAGGCTAAAACTGAGAAAACATTAATTCGAAGCAGTAAATATCTTTGTTGCGATTTCTAGGGTCAGAATGTGTGACAATCCAATGCATTTGACTTAATGTAAAAGTTCGGAATGAATTTGGAGTGTTTAGACAATACTTAAACCAGTTTTATCCGAAACAGGCTAAAACCAAGAAAACATTGATTCAAAGCAGTAAACAGCTTTGTTACTGTTTCTAGGGTCAGAATGTGTGACAAACCAATGCATTTGACTAATTGTAAGAGCTCGGGATGAATTTGAGTGTTTAGACAATACTTAAATCCGTTTCATCCGAAACAGGCTAAAACCAAGAAAACATTGATTCAAAGCAGTAAACAGCTTTCTTACCGTTTCTACGGTCAGAATGTGTGCCAATCTAATGCATTTGACTTACTGTAAGAGTTCGGAATGAATTTGGAGTGTTTAGACAAGCTAGGCTTAAACCGAGAAAACAAGCTAAAACCGAGAGAAAACATTGATTCGAAGCAGTAAACAGCTATGTTACTCTTTCTTGGGTGAAAATATGTAACAATCCAATGCATTTGACTAATGATAAGAGTTTGGGTTGAATTTGGAGTGTTTAGACACCAATTATACCCATTTTGTCGCGAAACAGGGTAAAACCGAGAAAACATTGATTCGAAGCAGTAAATAGCTTTGTTATTATTTCTAGGGTCAAAAATGTGTGACAGTCCAATGTATTTGACTAATAGTAAGAGTTCTGGATGAATTTGTGTAAGTTTGAGAGTAGAGTAATCAAGAGATTATGGAAGAGAGTGAAATCGTGTAAAGAGTGAGGAGAGTGAACGATTGAGAGAGAGAGTGTTGGAGAAAGAGAATAAACTCTTTTCTTGCTTAAATTAGAACATACTTACAAACCATATATAGAGCTATACAAAGAGGATATTCTTTCCTAGGGTTCTATGTGCACATTAATGGGAGATAGCGACATCTCCTTATTCCTACATGTGACTAAACCTTTGACTTCCCACTTGCAAGTTGCCTAACGGCTATAATAGAAGGATCTCGATGAAGGGAGATCGTTGGAATCTCTCCTTAGTGGATTGGGCTTATGAGATACGAGATGGCTTGGTCAGCCCATAGGTTGTCGATCGTACGGACGTCCGTACGGTTGTACGGACGGTGGTGGCCAAGGTGGTGTGCCAAACTCATACTCCCCCTCAAGCTTGACTTAGATGATCAGGCAAGCTTGACAGTCCAGGCACCCACCTCATTAAAAAAACCTTAGTGTAGAAAACCTCATGGGAAAAACTATACATAAGGGAAAAAGAGTGTAGGTGCCTTGTGAAAGACTCATGGCCGAGTGAGGTCTATAAGGCCGAGCTTCGAGTGAATATATTCGCACACTTGGGGACTTGCAGCTTTGGTGAGGATGTCAGCGAGTTGTTCCTTGCTCTCGGTGTGACATGGTAGGACAACTCCAAGCTTGATTTGCTCTCGCACCTTATGACAGTCCACCTCAATATGTTTGGTCCTCTCATGAAACACTGAATTGGTTGCTATGTGAATGGCAGCTTCATTGTCACAATGCATGGTGATAGGACTTGTGATTTCCACTCCTAAATCCTTGAGGAGTGCTTTGAGCCACATTAGTTCAGTTGTGAGTTTGCGCATGGCCCTATACTCGGATTCGGCACTTGAAAGCGATACGACCTTTTGTTTCTTGCTCTTCCATGTGATCAGGTTGCCTCCAAGGAATGTGCAATAGCCAGTTGTGGAGCGACGGTCTCCACGGTCTCCAGCATAGTCAGCGTCGCAATATCCTACCAACTCGGTGTTCTTGTTGCGGCCCATCCAAATGCCTTGTCCCGGTGAGCCCTTGATGTATTTAAGGATTCGGTCGACCATGTTCCAATGATGGACAGTTGGATTGTTCATGTGCTGGCTCACCTGGTTCACAGCAAAGCAAATATCAGGCCGTGTTATAGTTAAATAGATTAACTTACCTACTAGGCGCCGGTAGCGACCAACGTCCTTGTATGGTGCCTGCTCAAGCTCCCCCTGTCCTCCGGCCTTGTAGTTCTCTTCAAGAGGTGATGCCACTGCCTTTGAACCTAATTTTCCTGTCTCATTTAACAAGTCAAGAGCATATTTTCTTTGTGATAGAAATAAACCTTCCTTTGATCTACATATTTCTATCCCAAGAAAATATTTCAACTCTCCAAGGTCCTTAATATCAAAGACTGATTTCAAGAAGGTTTTAGTGTTTTGAATACCTACCGAGTCACTCCCAGTGATGATGATATCATCAACATACACTAGGATGACTACTATACCTTTGGTGCTTGGTGAGGTAAATAGTGTGTGATCAGCCTCGGATTTGCGAAAGCCTTTGTCAAGGAGGATTGTGCTCAGCTTGTGGTACCACGCCCTTGGCGACTGCTTTAGTCCATAGATGGCTTTGTTGAGCTTGAGAACCTTCCCCGGACCAATGGTGTCTTCTAGGCCCGGTGGTGGCCGCATATACACTTCATCTTCGAGCTCGCCTTGTAGGAAGGCGTTCTTCACATCCATTTGCCATAGCTCCCAATCAAGATTTGTGGCAAGAGAGAGAACCACTCGAACAGTGTGAAGTTTGGCCACCGGAGCAAACGTATCAAGATAGTCCTCCCCATACGTTTGCGTGAATCCCCGGGCTACAAGGCGTGCCTTATACCGTTCTATCTCCCCATTGCTCTTATATTTGATTGTGAAGATATACCGAGATGTGACAGCCTTCTTGCCCTTGGGTAAGTCAGCCTCGTCCCATGTGTGATTTTGCACCATGGCCGTATTCTCGGCGTCCACCGCATCTCTCCATACCTTGTGCTGCTTAGCCTCATCATAGGCCTTGGGGATCCAATGCTCATCAATATGGCCAAGAAACACTTGATGCTCTATCGGAAAATGAGCTAAGGTGCACACGGCCTGAATCGGATGAGCAACGGCCATGTTGTTGTAGTACACACGGGTGTTCTTCCAATGACTAGGAGGATACTTGATACGTTGGCTGCGCCTAAGAGGAACTACAGCCCCAGCTTCGGAGTTGGCCCGTCCCGGAGTTATGATTTCCTCAAGCTGTTCGGCCGACTCCTCGGTTGTTTCGGCCGTGATGTCCGCGGGTGACTCCTCATGCTGCTCAGTATGGTCATCGGCATGTATATCAGGATCAGGCTCAGTGAATGGCTCAGATTGTTCTGGTGATGTTGGTCTGGCTGACTCGGTAGAGATCCTATCATTTTCAAGACCTAGCCGCTCAAGAATTACTCGGAGGTTGCGCGTCCGATCAGATGGAGAGTCGGAGAGATTACGGAGCTCATCCCAATTCTTCTCGTCATAAAAGCCGTGTGTCTCCATGAACTTGACATCACGAGATACTAGAATTCTCCTTGTTGTAGGTTCATAGCACTTATACCCCTTTTGTGTAGTAGAATAGCCAAGAAACATAGCCTTTGTACTCTTTGCATCAAGCTTGTCTCTTAGCTCACCTGGTCGCAAAACATAGCACACACAACCAAACACTCGTAAGTGATCAAATGTAGGTTTGTCATTAGTTAATACCTCAAATGGAGACACATCCTTTAGAATTTTTGTTGGTGTGCGGTTAATAAGATAACAAGCGGCTAGCACAGCATCTCCCCAAAACCTCTTTGGAACCCTTGTGTGAAACATCATAGACCTTGCCACCTCCATCAGATGCCTATTCTTCCTCTCAGCCACTCCATTTTGTTGTGGTGTGTAAGGACAACTAGTTTGGTGAAGAATTCCATGTTTGGCTAGATATTGCTTAAAGGCATGGCTTGTGTACTCTCCACCATTATCTGATCTCAAAATTTTAATCTTGGCATGAAAGTGGTTAGTGACATAATTTTGAAAATTAGTAAAGGCCTCAAGAACTCTATCCTTAGAGGGAAGCAAAGTTATCCAAGTATATTTTGATTTTTCATCAATAAAAGTCACAAAATATTTTTGATTATCTCTAGATAAGCAAGGAGATGTCCAAACATCAGAATGAATTAAATCAAAACATTTTTCATAAATAGTAATAGATTTAGGAAAAACAGCCTTGCAATGTTTACCAAGAATACAAGCCTCACACTCATCATTTTGAAAAGAAACATTAGGAAATATTAAAGATAAAGCTCTTGTGTGAGGGTGTCCTAGCCTAGCATGTAAAATAGAATCACTAGGTTTCATAATAACCGAATTAAAACAAGATACATTAGAAGATAAGTTCAAGTCCTCAAGCACATAGAGGTCATCCTTGGATCCTCCTTGACCAAGAACCTTACTTGTCTCAATATCCTGAAAATGAACATTGTTAGGACCAAATATAGCATAACAATTTAAATCAGTAGTGGCTCTCTTAACTGATAGCAAGTTAGAAGTAAAGTTTGGCATATAAAATGCCTTAGTCTCCTTATCAAATAGTTTCAAGTTTCCAATGCCTTTAACTGGTACTTTCTCACCATTTGCTATTATCACATTACCATTAGCAGGTTTAATATCACTAATTAGCCTAGAATCACTAATCATGTGATGGGATGCACCAGAATCAACTATGAGGGGTTTAATTTTGTTTGAGGCAAGAAACGCCTTACCGGTGGCCTCTTTGATGGCTTTGATGAGCGCATCAAGGTCGGACCGCCTTACCAGCTCGGACGATGCTGCAGCAAGAGCAGTTCCACTGGTCACTTGTTGAGGTTGCTCAGAGATTGATGACTCCCCCATGGCTACTGCTTGATGAGCTCTCGGTGGTCCTCCGCGGTTTGGTCGTCCACCTCGGATGGTACCCGGCGGTGGTGCTAGATGAGGGTGTAGAATCCAGCAGCGGCTCTTGAAGTGACCAAGCTTCTTACAATGCTCACAAAATGGCGGGTTGTTCTTGTCCTCCGGCTTGTAGTAGCCCTTGTTTGCTGATGCCGTCTCAGCTTTGTTAGCGGTCACAAGTTCTCCCTTGCCGCCAAACAATCCCATGGAGCCATGCTCCTTTTGAATTTGGTTGCAGACATCATCAAGGCTAGGGAGCTTGTCCGACCGTAGAATATGCTTGATAAGGTCATTGTAGGAGGGGTTCAAGGTCAAGAGAAGGCCGAACACCTTATCTTGTTCACGCCTCTCATTCAGAATGGCCGGATCTATAGTCGCCGGCCGGAGCATCTCTAGTTCAGCCCAAAGGGACCTAAACTTCCCAAAGTGCTTGGTGAACTCCATGTCTTCTTGGTTGAGGTTGTTGATGGCCCTCTTAATCTCAAAAATTCGGTTTACATTTGTAACATTCCCAAAAACATTCTTGAGAGTGTCCCACAAGTCTTTTGCTGTCTCGCAATAAGAGTAAGCTTCAAGTATAGGTGCATCTAGGGAGTTTTGAATGATAGCTAGGACTCCCTGATCTTCTTGAAACCACTTGTTCTTCTCATCGACAAGATCCTTGCCGTCTTTGGTGGTCTCGCCACTAGGAGCTTCGCTCGTCTCAACATGGGACCAAAGTCCTCGGCCGCATAGGGCTGTCTTTGTGGTTCTAGCCCACAGTAAGTAATTCTCTCCCTTGAGAGTAACTGGAACAATGAGAGTTTTGGTAGTTTCCATGAAAAAAAAGGTGAAGAGACCGTTGGTTAAAGCTATTGTCCAACGGTTAAAGAAAGAAGATTCAAGAACAAGAAATTTCAAGAACAAGAAAGAGAATGCGGAAGGGAGTGATGGAGATTTGAGGCAAGAACAGAATCAAATCTGCTCTGATACCATGTAAGTTTGAGAGTAGAGTAATCAAGAGATTATGGAAGAGAGTGAAATCGTGTAAAGAGTGAGGAGAGTGAACGATTGAGAGAGAGAGTGTTGGAGAAAGAGAATAAACTCTTTTCTTGCTTAAATTAGAACATACTTACAAACCATATATAGAGCTATACAAAGAGGATATTCTTTCCTAGGGTTCTATGTGCACATTAATGGGAGATAGCGACATCTCCTTATTCCTACATGTGACTAAACCTTTGACTTCCCACTTGCAAGTTGCCTAACGGCTATAATAGAAGGATCTCGATGAAGGGAGATCGTTGGAATCTCTCCTTAGTGGATTGGGCTTATGAGATACGAGATGGCTTGGTCAGCCCATAGGTTGTCGATCGTACGGACGTCCGTACGGTTGTACGGACGGTGGTGGCCAAGGTGGTGTGCCAAACTCATAATTTGGAGTGTTTAGACAACACTTAAACCGGTTTTATCCCAAAACAGGCTAAAACCGAGAAAACAGGCTAAAACAGAGAGAAAACATTGATTCGAAGCAGTAAACAGCCATGTTACTCTTTCTAGGGTCAAAATATGTAACAGTCCAATGCATTTGACTAATTATAAGATTTCGGGTTGAATTTGGAGTGTTTAGACACCACTTTTACCCATTTTGTCCTGGAACAGGCTAAAACCGAGAAAACATTGATTTTAAGCAGTAAACAGCTTTATTACTGTTTTTAGGGTTGGAATGTGTGCCAATCTAATGCATTTGACTTATTGTAAGAGTTCGGAATGAATTTGGAGTGTTTAGACAATATTTAAACCCGTTTAATCCCGAATTAGGCTAAAACCAAGAAAACATTGATTCAAAGCAGTAACCAGCTTTGTTACTGTTTCTAGGGTCAGAATGTGTGATAAACCAATGCATTTGACTAATTGTAAGAGTTTGGGATGAATTTGGAGTGTTTAGACAACATTTAAACCCGTTATATCCCAAAATAGGCATAAACCAAAAAAACAAGCTAAAACCGAGAGAAAACATTGATTCGAAGCATTAAACAGCTATGTTACTCTTTCTTAGGTCAAAATATGTAACAATCTAATGCATTTGACTAATGATAAGAGTTTGGGTTGAATTTGGAGTGTTTAGACACCAATTATACCCATTTTGTCGCGAAACAGGGTAAAACCGAGAAAACATTGATTCGAAGAAGTAAATAGCTTTGTTATTATTTCTAGGGTCAAAAATGTGTGACAGTCCAATGTATTTGACTAATAGTAAGAGTTCTGGATGAATTTGGAGTGTTTAGACAACACTTAAACCGGTTTTATCCCAAAACAGGCTAAAACCGAGAAAACATTGATTCAAAGCAGTAAACAGCTTTGTTACTGTTTCTAGGGTCAGAATGTGTGACAAACCAATGCATTTGACTAATTGTAAGAGCTCGGGATGAATTTGAGTGTTTAGACAATACTTAAATCCGTTTTATCCGAAACAGGCTAAAACCAAGAAAACATTGATTCAAAGCAGTAAACAGCTTTCTTACCGTTTCTACGGTCAGAATGTGTGCCAATCTAATGCATTTGACTTATTGTAAGAGTTCGGAATGAATTTGGAGTGTTTAGACAAGCTAGGCTTAAACCGAGAAAACAAGCTAAAACCGAGAGAAAACATTGATTCGAAGCAGTAAACAGCTATGTTACTCTTTCTTGGGTCAAAATATGTAACAATCCAATGCGTTTGACTAATTGTAAGAGTTTGGATTGAATTTGGAGTGTTTAGACACCAATTATCCCCATTTTGTCCCGAAATAGGCTAAAACTGAGAAAACATTAATTCGAAGCAGTAAATATCTTTGTTGCGATTTCTAGGGTCAGAATGTGTGACAATCCAATGCATTTGACTTAATGTAAAAGTTCGGAATGAATTTGGAGTGTTTAGACAATACTTAAACCAGTTTTATCCGAAACAGGCTAAAACCAAGAAAACATTGATTCAAAGCAGTAAACAGCTTTGTTACTGTTTCTAGGGTCAGAATGTGTGACAAACCAATGCATTTGACTAATTGTAAGAGCTCGGGATGAATTTGAGTGTTTAGACAATACTTAAATCCGTTTTATCCGAAACAGGCTAAAACCAAGAAAACATTGATTCAAAGCAGTAAACAGCTTTCTTACCGTTTCTACGGTCAGAATGTGTGCCAATCTAATGCATTTGACTTATTGTAAGAGTTCGGAATGAATTTGGAGTGTTTAGACAAGCTAGGCTTAAACCGAGAAAACAAGCTAAAACCGAGAGAAAACATTGATTCGAAGCAGTAAACAGCTATGTTACTCTTTCTTGGGTGAAAATATGTAACAATCCAATGCGTTTGACTAATTGTAAGAGTTTGGATTGAATTTGGAGTGTTTAGACACCAATTATACCCATTTTGTCGCGAAACAGGGTAAAACCGAGAAAACATTGATTCAAAGCAGTAAACAGCTTTGTTACTGTTTCTAGGGTCAGAATGTGTGACAAACCAATGCATTTGACTAATTGTAAGAGCTCGGGATGAATTTGAGTGTTTAGACAATACTTAAATCCGTTTTATCCGAAACAGGCTAAAACCAAGAAAACATTGATTCAAAGCAGTAAACAGCTTTCTTACTGTTTCTACGGTCAGAATGTGTGCCAATCTAATGCATTTGACTTATTGTAAGAGTTCGGAATGAATTTGGAGTGTTTAGACAAGCTAGGCTTAAACCGAGAAAACAAGCTAAAACCGAGAGAAAACATTGATTCGAAGCAGTAAACAGCTATGTTACTCTTTCTTGGGTGAAAATATGTAACAATCCAATGCATTTGACTAATGATAAGAGTTTGGGTTGAATTTGGAGTGTTTAGACACCAATTATACCCATTTTGTCGCGAAACAGGGTAAAACCGAGAAAACATTGATTCAAAGCAGTAAATAGCTTTGTTATTATTTCTAGGGTCAAAAATGTGTGACAGTCCAATGTATTTGACTAATAGTAAGAGTTCTGGATGAATTTGGAGTGTTTAGACAACACTTAAACCGGTTTTATCCCAAAACAGGCTAAAACCGAGAAAACAGGCTAAAACAGAGAGAAAACATTGATTCGAAGCAGTAAACAGCCATGTTACTCTTTCTAGGGTCAAAATATGTAACAGTCCAATGCATTTGACTAATTATAAGATTTCGGGTTGAATTTGGAGTGTTTAGACACCACTTCCATTTTGTCCTGGAACAGGCTAAAACCGAGAAAACATTGATTTTAAGCAGTAAACAGCTTTATTACTGTTTTTAGGGTCGGAATGTGTGCCAATCTAATGCATTTGACTTATTGTAAGAGTTCGGAATGAATTTGGAGTGTTTAGACAATATTTAAACCCGTTTAATCCCGAATTAGGCTAAAACCAAGAAAACATTGATTCAAAGCAGTAACCAGCTTTGTTACTGTTTCTAGGGTCAGAATGTGTGATAAACCAATGCATTTGACTAATTGTAAGAGTTTGGGATGAATTTGGAGTGTTTAGACAACAGTTAAACCCGTTATATCCCAAAATAGGCATAAACCGAGAAAACAAGCTAAAACCGAGAGAAAACATTGATTCGAAGCAGTAAACAGCTATGTTACTCTTTCTTGGGTCAAAATATGTAACAATCTAATGCATTTGACTAATTATAAGAGTTTGGGTTGAATTTGGAGTGTTTAGACACCAATTATCCCCATTTTGTCCCGAAATAGGCTAAAACCGAGAAAACATTGATTCGAAGCAGTAAATATCTTTGTTACTATTTCTAGGGTCAGAATGTGTGACAGTCCAATGCATTCGACTAATAGTAAGAGTTCTGGATGAATTTGGAGTGTTTAGACAACACTTAAACCCGTTTGATCCCAAAACAGGCTTAAACCAAGAAAACAAGCTAAAACAGAGGGAAAACATTGATTCGAAGCAGTAAACAGCTATATTACTCTTTCTAGGGTCAAAATATGTAACAATCCAATGCATTTGTCTAATTATAAGATTTCGGGTTGAATTTGGAGTGTTTAGATAACACTTTTACCCATTTTGTCCCGGAACAGGCTAAAACCGAGAAAACATTGATTCTAAGCAGTAAACAGCTTTGTTACTGTTTATAGGGTCATAATGTGTGATAAACCAATGCATTTGACTAATTGTAAGAGTTCGGGATGAATTTGGAGTGTTTAGACAACAGTTAAACCCGTTATATTCCAAAATAGGCTTAAACCGAGTAAACAGGCTAAAACCGAGAGAAAACATTGATTCGAAGCAGTAAACAGCTATGTTACTCTTTCTTGGGTCAAAATATGTAACAATCCAATGCATTTGACTAATTGTAAGAGTTTGGGTCGAATTTGGAGTGTTTAGAATCCAATTATCCCCATTTTGTCCCGAAATAGGCTAAAACTGAGAATGCATTAATTCGAAGCAGTAAATATCTTTGTTGCGATTTCTAGGGTCAGAATGTGTGACAATCCAATGCATTTGACTTAATGTAAAAGTTCGGAATGAATTTGGAGTGTTTAGACAATACTTAAACCAGTTTTATCCGAAACAGGCTAAAACCAAGAAAACATTGATTCAAAGCAGTAAACAGCTTTGTTACTGTTTCTAGGGTCAGAATGTGTGACAAACCAATGCATTTGACTAATTGTAAGAGCTCGGGATGAATTTGAGTGTTTAGACAATACTTAAATCCGTTTTATCCGAAACAGGCTAAAACCAAGAAAACATTGATTCAAAGCAGTAAACAGCTTTCTTACCGTTTCTACGGTCAGAATGTGTGCCAATCTAATGCATTTGACTTATTGTAAGAGTTCGGAATGAATTTGGAGTGTTTAGACAAGCTAGGCTTAAACCGAGAAAACAAGCTAAAACCGAGAGAAAACATTGATTCGAAGCAGTAAACAGCTATGTTACTCTTTCTTGGGTGAAAATATGTAACAATCCAATGCGTTTGACTAATTGTAAGAGTTTGGATTGAATTTGGAGTGTTTAGACACCAATTATACCCATTTTGTCGCGAAACAGGGTAAAACCGAGAAAACATTGATTCAAAGCAGTAAACAGCTTTGTTACTGTTTCTAGGGTCAGAATGTGTGACAAACCAATGCATTTGACTAATTGTAAGAGCTCGGGTTGAATTTGGAGTGTTAAGACACCAATTATCCCCATTTTGTCCCGAAATAGGCTAAAACCGAGAAAACATTGATTCAAAGCAGTAAATATCTTTGTTGCGATTTCTATGGTCAGAATGTGTGACAATCCAATGCATTTGACTTAATGTAAAAGTTCGGAATGAATTTGGAGTGTTTAGACAATACTTAAACCAGTTTTATCCGAAATAGGCTAAAACCAAGAAAACATTGATTCAAAGCAGTAAACAGCTTTGTTACTGTTTCTAGGGTCAGAATGTGTGACAAACCAATGCATTTGACTAATTGTAAGAGTTCGGGATGAATTTGAGTGTTTAGACAATACTTAAACCTGTTTTATCCGAAACAGGCTAAAACCAAGAAAACATTGATTCAAAGCAGTAAACAGCTTTCTTACTGTTTCTACGGTCAGAATGTGTGCCAATCTAATGCATTTGACTTATTGTAAGAGTTCGAAATGAATTTGGAGTGTTTAGACAAGCTAGGCTTAAACCGAGAAAACAAGCTAAAACCGAGAGAAAACATTGATTCGAAGCAGTAAACAGCTATGTTACTCTTTCTTGGGTGAAAATATGTAACAATCCAATGCATTTGACTAATGATAAGAGTTTGGGTTGAATTTGGAGTGTTTAGACACCAATTATACCCATTTTGTCGCGAAACAGGGTAAAACCGAGAAAACATTGATTCGAAGCAGTAAATAGCTTTGTTATTATTTCTAGGGTCAAAAATGTGTGACAGTCCAATGTATTTGACTAATAGTAAGAGTTCTGGATGAATTTGGAGTGTTTAGACAACACTTAAACCGGTTTTATCCCAAAACAGGCTAAAACCGAGAAAACAGGCTAAAACAGAGAGAAAACATTGATTCGAAGCAGTAAACAGCCATGTTACTCTTTCTAGGGTCAAAATATGTAACAGTCCAATGCATTTGACTAATTATAAGATTTCGGGTTGAATTTGGAGTGTTTAGACACCACTTTTACCCATTTTGTCCTAGAACAGGCTAAACCCGAGAAAACATTGATTTTAAGCAGTAAACAGCTTTATTACTGTTTTTAGGGTCGGAATGTGTGCCAATCTAATGCATTTGACTTATTGTAAGAGTTCGGAATGAATTTGGAGTGTTTAGACAATATTTAAACCCGTTTAATCCCGAATTAGGCTAAAACCAAGAAAACATTGATTCAAAGCAGTAACCAGCTTTGTTACTGTTTCTAGGGTCAGAATGTGTGATAAACCAATGCATTTGACTAATTGTAAGAGTTTGGGATGAATTTGGAGTGTTTAGACAACATTTAAACCCGTTATATCCCAAAATAGGCATAAACCGAAAAAACAAGCTAAAACCGAGAGAAAACATTGATTCGAAGCAGTAAACAGCTATGTTACTCTTTCTTAGGTCAAAATATGTAACAATCTAATGCATTTGACTAATGATAAGAGTTTGGGTTGAATTTGGAGTGTTTAGACACCAATTATACCCATTTTGTCGCGAAACAGGGTAAAACCGAGAAAACATTGATTCGAAGCAGTAAATAGCTTTGTTATTATTTCTAGGGTCAAAAATGTGTGACAGTCCAATGTATTTGACTAATAGTAAGAGTTCTGGATGAATTTGGAGTGTTTAGACAACACTTAAACCGGTTTTATCCCAAAACAGGCTAAAACCGAGAAAACAGGCTAAAACAGAGAGAAAACATTGATTCGAAGCAGTAAACAGCCATGTTACTCTTTCTAGGGTCAAAATATGTAACAGTCCAATGCATTTGACTAATTATAAGATTTCGGGTTGAATTTGGAGTGTTTAGACACCACTTTTACCCATTTTGTCCTGGAACAGGCTAAAACCGAGAAAACATTGATTTTAAGCAGTAAACAGCTTTATTACTGTTTTTAGGGTCGGAATGTGTGCCAATCTAATGCATTTGACTTATTGTAAGAGTTCAGAATGAATTTGGAGTGTTTAGACAATATTTAAACCCGTTTAATCCCGAATTAGGCTAAAACCAAGAAAACATTGATTCAAAGCAGTAAACAGCTTTCTTACCGTTTCTACGGTCAGAATGTGTGCCAATCTAATGCATTTGACTTATTGTAAGAGTTCGGAATGAATTTGGAGTGTTTAGACAAGCTAGGCTTAAACCGAGAAAACAAGCTAAAACCGAGAGAAAACATTGATTCGAAGCAGTAAACAGCTATGTTACTCTTTCTTGGGTCAAAATATGTAACAATCCAATGCGTTTGACTAATTGTAAGAGTTTGGATTGAATTTGGAGTGTTTAGACACCAATTATCCCCATTTTGTCCCGAAATAGGCTAAAACTGAGAAAACATTAATTCGAAGCAGTAAATATCTTTGTTGCGATTTCTAGGGTCAGAATGTGTGACAATCCAATGCATTTGACTTAATGTAAAAGTTCGGAATGAATTTGGAGTGTTTAGACAATACTTAAACTAGTTTTATCCGAAACAGGCTAAAACCAAGAAAACATTGATTCAAAGCAGTAAACAGCTTTGTTACTGTTTCTAGGGTCAGAATGTGTGACAAACCAATGCATTTGACTAATTGTAAGAGCTCGGGATGAATTTGAGTGTTTAGACAATACTTAAATCCGTTTTATCCGAAACAGGCTAAAACCAAGAAAACATTGATTCAAAGCAGTAAACAGCTTTCTTACCGTTTCTACGGTCAGAATGTGTGCCAATCTAATGCATTTGACTTATTGTAAGAGTTCGGAATGAATTTGGAGTGTTTAGACAAGCTAGGCTTAAACCGAGAAAACAAGCTAATACCGAGAGAAAACATTGATTCGAAGCAGTAAACAGCTATGTTACTCTTTCTTGGGTCAAAATATGTAACAATCCAATGCGTTTGACTAATTGTAAGAGTTTGGGTTGAATTTGGAGTGTTTAGACACCAATTATCCCCATTTTGTCCCGAAATAGGCTAAAACCGAGAAAACATTGATTCGAAGCAGTAAATATCTTTGTTGCGATTTCTATGGTCAGAATGTGTGACAATCCAATGCATTTGACTTAATGTAAAAGTTCGGAATGAATTTGGAGTGTTTAGACAATACTTAAACCAGTTTTATCCGAAATAGGCTAAAACCAAGAAAACATTGATTCAAAGCAGTAAACAGCTTTGTTACTGTTTCTAGGGTCAGAATGTGTGACAAACCAATGCATTTGACTAATTGTAAGAGCTCGGGATGAATTTGAGTGTTTAGACAATACTTAAATCCGTTTTATCCGAAACAGGCTAAAACCAAGAAAACATTGATTCAAAGCAGTAAACAGCTTTCTTACTATTTCTACGGTCAGAATGTGTGCCAATCTAATGCATTTGACTTATTGTAAGAGTTCGGAATGAATTTGGAGTGTTTAGACAAGCTAGGCTTAAACCGAGAAAACAAGCTAAAACCGAGAGAAAACATTGATTCGAAGCAGTAAACAGCTATGTTACTCTTTCTTGGGTGAAAATATGTAACAATCCAATGCATTTGACTAATGATAAGAGTTTGGGTGGAATTTGGAGTGTTTAGACACCAATTATACCCATTTTGTCGCGAAACAGGGTAAAACCGAGAAAACATTGATTCGAAGCAGTAAATAGCTTTGTTATTATTTCTAGGGTCAAAAATGTGTGACAGTCCAATGTATTTGACTAATAGTAAGAGTTCTGGATGAATTTGGAGTGTTTAGACAACACTTAAACCGGTTTTATCCCAAAACAGGCTAAAACCGAGAAAACAGGCTAAAACAGAGAGAAAACATTGATTCGAAGCAGTAAACAGCCATGTTACTCTTTCTAGGGTCAAAATATGTAACAGTCCAATGCATTTGACTAATTATAAGATTTCGGGTTGAATTTGGAGTGTTTAGACACCACTTTTACCCATTTTGTCCTGGAACAGGCTAAAACCGAGAAAACATTGATTTTAAGCAGTAAACAGCTTTATTACTGTTTTTAGGGTCGGAATGTGTGCCAATCTAATGCATTTGACTTATTGTAAGAGTTCAGAATGAATTTGGAGTGTTTAGACAATATTTAAACCCGTTTAATCCCGAATTAGGCTAAAACCAAGAAAACATTGATTCAAAGCAGTAAACAGCTTTCTTACCGTTTCTACGGTCAGAATGTGTGCCAATCTAATGCATTTGACTTATTGTAAGAGTTCGGAATGAATTTGGAGTGTTTAGACAAGCTAGGCTTAAACCGAGAAAACAAGCTAAAACCGAGAGAAAACATTGATTCGAAGCAGTAAACAGCTATGTTACTCTTTCTTGGGTCAAAATATGTAACAATCCAATGCGTTTGACTAATTGTAAGAGTTTGGATTGAATTTGGAGTGTTTAGACACCAATTATCCCCATTTTGTCCCGAAATAGGCTAAAACTGAGAAAACATTAATTCGAAGCAGTAAATATCTTTGTTGCGATTTCTAGGGTCAGAATGTGTGACAATCCAATGCATTTGACTTAATGTAAAAGTTCGGAATGAATTTGGAGTGTTTAGACAATACTTAAACTAGTTTTATCCGAAACAGGCTAAAACCAAGAAAACATTGATTCAAAGCAGTAAACAGCTTTGTTACTGTTTCTAGGGTCAGAATGTGTGACAAACCAATGCATTTGACTAATTGTAAGAGCTCGGGATGAATTTGAGTGTTTAGACAATACTTAAATCCGTTTTATCCGAAACAGGCTAAAACCAAGAAAACATTGATTCAAAGCAGTAAACAGCTTTCTTACCGTTTCTACGGTCAGAATGTGTGCCAATCTAATGCATTTGACTTATTGTAAGAGTTCGGAATGAATTTGGAGTGTTTAGACAAGCTAGGCTTAAACCGAGAAAACAAGCTAATACCGAGAGAAAACATTGATTCGAAGCAGTAAACAGCTATGTTACTCTTTCTTGGGTCAAAATATGTAACAATCCAATGCGTTTGACTAATTGTAAGAGTTTGGGTTGAATTTGGAGTGTTTAGACACCAATTATCCCCATTTTGTCCTGAAATAGGCTAAAACCGAGAAAACATTGATTCGAAGCAGTAAATATCTTTGTTGCGATTTCTATGGTCAGAATGTGTGACAATCCAATGCATTTGACTTAATGTAAAAGTTCGGAATGAATTTGGAGTGTTTAGACAATACTTAAACCAGTTTTATCCGAAATAGGCTAAAACCAAGAAAACATTGATTCAAAGCAGTAAACAGCTTTGTTACTGTTTCTAGGGTCAGAATGTGTGACAAACCAATGCATTTGACTAATTGTAAGAGCTCGGGATGAATTTGAGTGTTTAGACAATACTTAAATCCGTTTTATCCGAAACAGGCTAAAACCAAGAAAACATTGATTCAAAGCAGTAAACAGCTTTCTTACTATTTCTACGGTCAGAATGTGTGCCAATCTAATGCATTTGACTTATTGTAAGAGTTCGGAATGAATTTGGAGTGTTTAGACAAGCTAGGCTTAAACCGAGAAAACAAGCTAAAACCGAGAGAAAACATTGATTCGAAGCAGTAAACAGCTATGTTACTCTTTCTTGGGTGAAAATATGTAACAATCCAATGCATTTGACTAATGATAAGAGTTTGGGTGGAATTTGGAGTGTTTAGACACCAATTATACCCATTTTGTCGCGAAACAGGGTAAAACCGAGAAAACATTGATTCGAAGCAGTAAATAGCTTTGTTATTATTTCTAGGGTCAAAAATGTGTGACAGTCCAATGTATTTGACTAATAGTAAGAGTTCTGGATGAATTTGGAGTGTTTAGACAACACTTAAACCGGTTTTATCCCAAAACAGGCTAAAACCGAGAAAACAGGCTAAAACAGAGAGAAAACATTGATTCGAAGCAGTAAACAGCCATGTTACTCTTTCTAGGGTCAAAATATGTAACAGTCCAATGCATTTGACTAATTATAAGATTTCGGGTTGAATTTGGAGTGTTTAGACACCACTTTTACCCATTTTGTCCTGGAACAGGCTAAAACCGAGAAAACATTGATTTTAAGCAGTAAACAGCTTTATTACTGTTTTTAGGGTCGGAATGTGTGCCAATCTAATGCATTTGACTTATTGTAAGAGTTCAGAATGAATTTGGAGTGTTTAGACAATATTTAAACCCGTTTAATCCCGAATTAGGCTAAAACCAAGAAAACATTGATTCAAAGCAGTAAACAGCTTTCTTACCGTTTCTACGGTCAGAATGTGTGCCAATCTAATGCATTTGACTTATTGTAAGAGTTCGGAATGAATTTGGAGTGTTTAGACAAGCTAGGCTTAAACCGAGAAAACAAGCTAAAACCGAGAGAAAACATTGATTCGAAGCAGTAAACAGCTATGTTACTCTTTCTTGGGTCAAAATATGTAACAATCCAATGCGTTTGACTAATTGTAAGAGTTTGGATTGAATTTGGAGTGTTTAGACACCAATTATCCCCATTTTGTCCCGAAATAGGCTAAAACTGAGAAAACATTAATTCGAAGCAGTAAATATCTTTGTTGCGATTTCTAGGGTCAGAATGTGTGACAATCCAATGCATTTGACTTAATGTAAAAGTTCGGAATGAATTTGGAGTGTTTAGACAATACTTAAACTAGTTTTATCCGAAACAGGCTAAAACCAAGAAAACATTGATTCAAAGCAGTAAACAGCTTTGTTACTGTTTCTAGGGTCAGAATGTGTGACAAACCAATGCATTTGACTAATTGTAAGAGCTCGGGATGAATTTGAGTGTTTAGACAATACTTAAATCCGTTTTATCCGAAACAGGCTAAAACCAAGAAAACATTGATTCAAAGCAGTAAACAGCTTTCTTACCGTTTCTACGGTCAGAATGTGTGCCAATCTAATGCATTTGACTTATTGTAAGAGTTCGGAATGAATTTGGAGTGTTTAGACAAGCTAGGCTTAAACCGAGAAAACAAGCTAATACCGAGAGAAAACATTGATTCGAAGCAGTAAACAGCTATGTTACTCTTTCTTGGGTCAAAATATGTAACAATCCAATGCGTTTGACTAATTGTAAGAGTTTGGGTTGAATTTGGAGTGTTTAGACACCAATTATCCCCATTTTGTCCTGAAATAGGCTAAAACCGAGAAAACATTGATTCGAAGCAGTAAATATCTTTGTTGCGATTTCTATGGTCAGAATGTGTGACAATCCAATGCATTTGACTTAATGTAAAAGTTCGGAATGAATTTGGAGTGTTTAGACAATACTTAAACCAGTTTTATCCGAAATAGGCTAAAACCAAGAAAACATTGATTCAAAGCAGTAAACAGCTTTGTTACTGTTTCTAGGGTCAGAATGTGTGACAAACCAATGCATTTGACTAATTGTAAGAGCTCGGGATGAATTTGAGTGTTTAGACAATACTTAAATCCGTTTTATCCGAAACAGGCTAAAACCAAGAAAACATTGATTCAAAGCAGTAAACAGCTTTCTTACTATTTCTACGGTCAGAATGTGTGCCAATCTAATGCATTTGACTTATTGTAAGAGTTCGGAATGAATTTGGAGTGTTTAGACAAGCTAGGCTTAAACCGAGAAAACAAGCTAAAACCGAGAGAAAACATTGATTCGAAGCAGTATGTAAGTTTGAGAGTAGAGTAATCAAGAGATTATGGAAGAGAGTGAAATCGTGTAAAGAGTGAGGAGAGTGAACGATTGAGAGAGAGAGTGTTGGAGAAAGAGAATAAACTCTTTTCTTACATGAATTAGAACATACTTACAAACCATATATAGAGCTATACAAAGAGGATATTCTTTCCTAGGGTTCTATGTGCACATTAATGAGAGATAGCGACATCTCCTTATTCCTACATGTGACTAAACCTTTGACTTCCCACTTGCAAGTTGCCTAACGGCTATAATAGAAGGATCTCGATGAAGGGAGATCGTTGGGAGCTCTCCTTAGTGGATTGGGCTTATGAGATACGAGATGGCTTGGTCAGCCCATAGGTTGTCGATCGTACGGACGTCCGTACGGTTGTACGGACGGTGGTGGCCAAGGTGGTGTGCCAAACTCATACTCCCCCTCAAGCTTGACTTAGAT